>NC_056764.1:25838733-26008733 GCF_018687715.1 Carya illinoinensis
AGAGAGAGAGGGTGCCAATGTTTGAAGCCTTAGGTTAAACACGGCATGACACGGGTTCCTCTTGTCCAACCAGAGCTTCCATGCATGGCCAACCAAACACATCAAACACAAAGCAAACGGCTCAATCATATACATCATATGCATATATGTAACATGAAAAAAATTACCAGACAATGAATAAAACCCATATGGAATAAAAACTCAAACAAAATGAAGCCATATATGCTTATATTTCTATGATCAGATAGATCATTTTCTCACAGAAAATAACCCCAACAAAAGGAACTGAAATCATATGGATGTCCATCACACCCAACAAAAAACCCAAAAACATTGAACAATATCTTCTGATTTTGATGGCTTTAGTAAAGTAATCATGCTCATAGACATAAAGAGAGAAGGGATGAGAAAGCTCAAGAGCAAGCGTCTCAATAGACAGCGAAGATAGAAGAGATGAGAGCTTTTTGGGAATCTGCAAGAAAGCTGAGAAAATGCAAGGAACCGCTGTCATTCACCTACAAACACCCCTAACAATAAAAGAGGCAAGATCCACACTTCTATTTTCTTTTCCCTACCAATTTCTCGAAACCGCAAAAAAAAAAAAAAAAAAAAAAAATCTCAGAAACCAAAGAGAGATTAGCGTTTACATAAATTTGATGGACAAGGTTCTCCAAGATTTATATGGTATATAGCACAAGAAACCCAGCAAATAGATTAAATACAAGATAAAATTAAAAAATAAGCCGTTGCCTTGCATGGTGGCTGTTTCCGACGAGAGAAGCAACTTGAAAATGAAGGTCTTGCGGCGTGAACTCGATGGAGAAGACACGTGGAAGAGAGGCAGAGAGCTGGATGTGGTGGCTAGTCTGAGCGTTAACCAAGACAGCATCCAAAGGTGGAAGCCTCACGGTGGCTCTGTGGCTTTGCGCTCTCTCTGGTTGGGCATGGTGGAGTGCTCTATTTCCTAACATCAAAACAAAGGTTTCGCATGTCCGTCTGGGCGGTTTCCAAGGTGTTTCCGACATGATGTAGGGTGGTTGCCGTGGGAGAAAATAGATGCGGTGAGGTTGGGTTTTCTATGAAGGTGCTGAACGTTTCTCCTGTTTTGGTGTGACAGTGAAGAGGAATAAGGAGAGAGAGAGAGAGAGAGAGAGAGAGAGAGAGAGAGAGAGAGAGAGAGAGAGAGAGAGAGAGAGAGAGAGAGAGGTTTGTGAGAAATAGAAACGCAGAGGAGAGGAAGAGAAAAAAGACCTAGGGCAAAACATTTGCCGGTCGGGAAGGTAAAAAGACAAATATTTGTCTGCAAAACAAAAATAAAAGCAAATAGATTGTAATTTTGGAATAAAACTAAGGACAAAATTGAAAAAAAAAATTAGACGAAAAATACTCTAACAAACCGATTCACACTTATATATATAGTAGATAGATATATATATATAATATTGTGAAATATTTAGGATTAACAAAAGCTCATTATTATTTCTTTGCAGCAAGACCCTTCTTCTTTGGGTCAAACCACTAGCACCAAAGGGGTTTTGCATCGACATTGAACTTGGCCTGCTCAAGTTTAATTACCCATGACTATTGCTGGTGTCGAACGCGTTTCGAACACTACTTTCCCGAAAAGTGCCGGGCTGTGTACATATACCCTTTCCACACACTGCCCATATTTCCTGCATGCTCACATATTATTTAACATTAATATATATAATCTACCATACATGTCTTATATCTATTATATAGTATAAATAAGTAAAAGATGATGTGTGTATATATATATATATATATATGACCTATTTCTCATTTAATTTCCGCGTTTATTCTTTTCCTTTTTTGTTTTTGAAATCGTGGAACAGGCCGGAAGCAATGATAATCTTAGATCATGGGGTACTGTTGCCAAGAAAAGTAAAAAATTATATATCCCATGCATGCATGCAGAAAAGAAAGAAAAATATCCGCTAGATCACTTGCTTAAATTTCAAATTTTTCTTAACTAAATATTGAAACTTTATTATGATGTGGTTCAATATCAAACTGTACGTTTCACCTTCATTAATGAAACACAAAATATTAAGAAGACTGACCGGTTAAAGAAGTTGGTGATTTGGTTCCCAGTAAGAGCATGGCCCTTAGAGAAAGTCAGAAACAAGCACCTCTCTTCCTCTGGCGCACGCTCTATTGCAGGATTCCATTCTTTAGCAAATGGATTTAGTTTGGATCGAACACTCTCTGCATCACCTTCCCCTTCGCTTATTCCCAAAGAACTCGGCAGCCAAGTTTTCTCAACCCCATCTGGGAAAGCCTCAACTAAGTCCAGCACAGCTCCTTCTCTGCTCGTACCTTCCCCAAATTGCCTCACCCTTCTGGTAACAGCCTTCTCGTCTCCGGCCCGACCACATTCTTCATCACTAGTCCTCACTTTTGAACCTCTTGCTTCCAACAAGTCCTTAAATATCACGCAGCAAACCCTGTTGTAAAGGTCCGTGACCCACTAGTCCTCACAAATTAATATAGTTTCATAAAATCTATTATATCTACTTTATAATAAAAGTAACTTTACAATATGATGTATCACATCAAGACACATTAGTCTATAACTTTCCTTTTGTATAATCCTTTTGTAGCTAAAATATTTTCCAAACAAAAATGAAAACAATCCCCCCAACCCAAAATAAAGAAAAAAAGAAAAAGTGCTCGTTAATCCTTACTAAATTGTTTCATATTCAATCATGACACATCTTAGACAACTGTTCATTTAATAGTTGACATATTAAATCATTTAAAGTGCGACAAATTTATCTTAAAAAGGCTAGGATATCAACCAAATGTCTGGAACATATTCTGAAAAGATTTGAATGAATAGATTATTTTTAATTCTTAGGTAAGAATCACCAAAGACGTACTGGCTGATAAATATGATCTTTATTTTTTTAAGAAAAATTATATATACCACACTACTATTTTATTTTATCTCATTATATAAGATGTAGAACATTTATTATTCTTGAATGATTATTTATTAGATGATTTTTGATAAATGTACCACATCTTCTGTAATGAGATGAAAGTGTGACATATATCCTTACAATTTTTTCTATAAATATATCAAGAATGGGAGAATAATGCTATTTGCAAGCTAGTCTGGAGCATAAAGTCTTCATACAGTTAACATGTCATGATTATATTTATAAGAAAATCAAATTTTAATTGATTTTATAAGTTCTATCATGTCATATTAGAGATACGGAGAGTAAAATTTACACTGACTTGCAATTATCATTTTTCACTAGATCTTACAAAAATCACCATAAAAGGGTAACATGTGATCAGGTACATTCTTTTTTTTTTTTTGAATAATGCAGTGGCTTTTCCTCAAATAACGGAGAAAGAGATCCCAAATGCACAGCTAGATTCCCTCCTCATATTTTGACTATGTTTTACAAACTCACTTCAAACCAATTATTAATGAACCAGTTATTTTTTCAACTTTTCATAAAAAAATTTAATTTATCTCAATATATTTCATATATAGCTACGTTTGGAACATGGAAGCAGCTGATCTCATTTGAGTTGAGTTTAAATTTAAGCCTAACCTAATATCCAAACGCACAACTCTTAAATTACTAAACATCACTCAACTCAAGACCTTTTTATACATGGGACCCATTAGATTTTTCAACCCAACACCCTTTTACACGCGTGACCCATAACTTTTTTAAACTTCACATAAATACATCTAAACTCATCTTAACATTCAAACATACTCAAACTCATTTTATGTTAGTCTCACAAAACTCACTCTACCATTTCAACTCACTATTATTCATAAAAAACTTAATTCATCACTACAACAAAAATCATTTTTTGGGACGAAATTGCTTTGGGACGAATTGGAAATCGTTCCAAAAAGTGAGATTTTGGAACGAAATTTGAATTTCATTCCAAAATAATGACGGAATGCCAGACCGTTCGAACGCGTTCGAACGCTATTCTTAGGGATGAAATTTTTTGTCCCAAATAAGTTAACCGTTCGACTGTTAATGATTAACCATTCGAACGTTTAATTGTTGCCGTTTGAACGTAATATTGGCGCGATAGGCAAAATTATTTTGGAGGGAAATTGACAAACCGTTCGAACGGTAAATTATAAACGTTCGAATGATGCATATTCACCGTTCAAATGTTATTTGAAGCGGTCGAACGGTGACCAGGGTTTTAGTTTTTAAGTTTTTTGCCAAATTATATTTAGATTAACTAGTAATTATAAAAAATTAGTTAATTAAATAATATGAATAATCTAAATTAAGAATTAGTTTAGAAAATATAAAACAATACTATTTTATACTTAAAATACTGAATTTACAAAACACAAAATGTTGTCCATAAAAAAAATAGTAAATAAATAAATAAAATATATCATAAAGTAATTAAGACCCCAAGTCTTTGCACACTTCCTCGACTGCAGCTATACGTTCATCTATTTGTGTCAGTCGAGTACTGATGGTGACTTGAGTCGCAGACATGGCAGCAAACTCTGTACGAAGCTCAGACACAGCAGAATGAATCTCCATACGCACTGCATCGATCATTGCTGATGTCTGCTCGCTGATCGCTGCACGCACTATCTCAGCCATCTCCTCACGAGTAACACTGTGGATTGATGCCTCGGCCCGTGTAGATGTCTCAGCAGCTGCAGCTGAGACTCCATGATATCTCGGCTGTGCATCTCTATGAGGATCAACTGGTTCTAGAACATGTGCATGAAAATGCAGTCTCGAGTGTCCCGTGCTACGTGAGAGGGTGGTGCTATTTATCGGTCTCATCTGCTCCCGTTTACACTCGGCAACATCTGGCACAACACCAGCACATAGTAGATATCGGGTGATCAGGACTCCGAATGATAGTATATCCATCGAAATGTACCAAGACTCTGATCGAATCCTATCGAATATATACCCCACCAAGTCGACAGGAATGCCACGAGTTACCCGTATTATAAATTTCGTCCGATCAATGCCAACTTCTATCTTGTGCTGTCGAGGGTCAATGTTATTGGCAATTATCAAATTTAATATCTTAAAGAAAGAAGATAAATCTGCCTATTTGATGCTCTTTGTCCCGTCATACGGTGGAGCATCTGGACCGACAACCAAATCCCTCACCTCGTGATTAGCAAGGGGATCGACCTCATCAGTATAAATTGATGCCTCCTCCTTAGCTGTCTCCGCCTCAACTGAAGGATCAGACTTTCTAGGCACCACATTCGGATATGCATCTGGCAGCCTAGGAATATCGAGATGCTCAGCAAGTCCATCCCGTAAAAATACAACGGGTACTCCTCGGACAGTGATCCTGTAGGCCCCAGAATCATCTGCGCTGGCACTGCTGAGTTCTCTATAGAACTTAGCAACAATGTCAATGTAGAAGACTGGCTCCCATGCTTCCTCCCGCTCATCCAAGATAGGTCCCCAACCACAATCACTGAATACTGAGGGCAATGAATGACCCTCCCAGAGAAGACTCTGGAAATCAGAAATCTTCACTGGTCGCTCCAGTGAAACTGTCATCTCCCGAATTGGATCACTACTACTCTCACCAAGATTGCGTCGCTTACGTGCCGGTCTAGAAGTAGACATTATAGTCAACCTGAAATTTATAATTACAAATTAGATATATAACATTAACAAGAAAAATACAATAAAGAACTATTTACAGTAGTTAGAAACAAATAGCAATTTAATAATATTTGATATTATGAACAACATTATTTTTAATAAATATATCTCTCAATATCAATATTAATTAGATAAATATTAATAGAAATATAATATTAAAAAAGACTGGAAAATATTAGATTTCTAATATTAATGTATTGGAAAATAGGGATAACCGTTCGAACGATTTGTGTAACGGTCGAACGGTAACAGACCGACCGTTCGACCGTAAATGAATAACGTTCGAACGCTACTCATAGCGTTCGAACGATATTCATGTTGATCGGGATTCCAGGCCGAGTCGACTCGGCCATTGAAATTCATGGAATCTTTCGATTCTATGGATTTTACACCAAAATAAATGCAATAGAAACCTAAATAAACGTTCCTAACATGGATTTATGCAAATCTACCGATTATTTTTATGTATAAATCGGTTTATCCTAATTTAAACAATTAATCTATCAAAAACCTAAATATAAACGGTAAAATGCTTTAAAAATGAAAAATACCGGTAGTTAGAGGTAGAGGCTTTGAGTGGGCACTGTTGACGTCGGCGAAGACGGCGTTCAACGACGGAGATTGACGGTTTGGAGGCTTAGAACGGAGGAAATGCAGACGTAAACTTCCATAAAAATGACGTCGGGATGACCTTATATATGCAGTACCGTTCGAACAGTAAGTTAATACCGTTCGAACGTATTAACTGAAAATTAATACCATTCCCTAATTAATCCAAATTTCATGATAATAAATATTATTTAAATGCAATATTCGGTATTAATTATATTAAATATAATAATTAATTTAATTATAATATATTTTAACTGTTAAATATATTAAATGCAATATATTTAATGCACTTATATATTATTAAACACTATATATTATATTTATAATTTTATATATATATAGTATATATTATATTATATTTAATTAAAATATATTATACTATTGAATATTATATAGTATATAGTATAAGTTATATTATATAGTATAATTAATCTAATATAGACTACTGTATACATGAAACTATATTCATGTATTTATATAACATATATATTATATGTGATATTAACTAATATATATATATATATTTAATAGTATATGTATTACATGACTTGTTTAGTATATTTTTCATATTATATTACAGTTATAAGCTAATTAGATGATACTCTCTATTCTAGCACTATAAATGACACTATATATTAGGCCTGAACAACAGCCCGCCCAACCAACTTTTTGCCCGACCCGTTGTGGCCCGCAACCCAGCCACAGCACAGAATGACCCGACCCGACCCGAATGGGCCGGGTCGGGTTAAAGCTGCGGTTTTTTTTTTTTTTTTTATCTCATTTCCAGCCTTAAACATTACATCCCATCCATCCACTATGTTACATCCCCATAAGTCATCCATAACATAAACAATAAAACATTAATATCCATAAATATATATTATCATGAATATAATGTCCAGCTTTTTTTTTAATATCTCATTTCCAGCCTTTCTCAATAAAACATTACATCCCAACCATCCACTATGTTACATCCCATGGAAAATATTCTAGTCCTTTTAAACAAATTCATGAACATGAAATAAACAATCCTCAAATAAGAATCTTTAACAACAAATATAGAATGTGTCGACCATAAGCCTTGAGTCACTCATCATCAATATAAATAAAGCTTGATTGGGGATCAAATTCTGGAAAAAAAAGAAAAAAAGATTATTAAATTATATAAAAATAAACATTATGAAAAACTTCAATAAATATGGAAGAAAGAAATATGTTCATTACCTGATTCTGCCTCAAAACTTTCAACATTGTCCAGCGAGGCACGAAGATCAATAGTTATTGGATCTTTTAACCAATTCTGAGTACAAACAAGTGCCTCAACTGTTCTTGGAGATAATGAACAACGAAATGGGTCATTTGATAGCATAATAAAAGTATGAGAAAATAAGAATACCAATTGAAATTGAAATGACAAAGCAGCCTAATGTATGTTAGTATCTAACATGTAATTTTCTGATAAAGTGAAAGCATCAACATATATAATACAACACTTATGCCTGATAAAGTAAAAATTAAGACCATTTGATAGCATAAAGTGCAAGACTGTAAGCTCCAACACTTATGACTTCCTATCTGTTTTTCTATTTTACATTAAAGAAAAACTCTGCAGTCTTTACTCCCATTCTATTAAAGGAAAACAGAGAAAAAGGAAAGAATTAAAGGTGCATTTGTTATTAAAAATAATAAAATCGTTCCAAACCTACATAATTTTATTAAGTGCCAAATCGAAAAGTATATATGCAATAAATTGTATCTGATGCCTCTACCCCTTTGTCTAGTTTAAATAATTGACTCATTTTATCGTCAGTTACATGACAGCTTTTAGCTAACATTAGAAAATTCACAGAATTAACCTTGCAGTTTATAACATCTACTATTATTAAATAAGCTTAAGACCAATGATAAATAGTAAATTCATTTATTTGCTGTCCCATTTCTTGACAAGCCATAAACAATTTGCAACACAAATGCATACCCCATTCAGTTTTTACACCAACTTAGAAAGATACTAACATTTTTCAAAATTAAATCACATCACCATTGGCTTCCAATACAAAACCAGAGCATCAAAACACCATGGACTTGGATTTTTTCACAAACAAGCTCCAAAACACAGCCCCAATTCATAATAATCTACCAAAAATTCATAATCACAGACCCAAACAAAAACCAGCTCTAAATCACATCACCATTGGCTTCCAATACAAAATCAGAGCATCAAAACACCATGGACTTGGATTTTTTCACAAACAAGCTCCAAAACACAGCCCCAATTCATAATAATCTACCAAAAATTCATAATCACAGACCCAAACAAAAACCAGCTCTAAATCACATCACCATTGGCTTCCAATACAAAATCAGAGCATCAAAACACCATGGACTTGGATTTTTTCACAAACAAGCTCCAAAACACAGCCCCAATTCATAATAATCTACCAAAAATTCATAATCACAGACCCAAACAAAAACCAGCTCTAAATCACATCACCATTGGCTTCCAATACAAAACCAGAGCAGGACACCACCAAAATCACCCACAAAGTTCCTAGCAAACCACATCTTAAACCTAGAACTAGCAAAAAAACCAATTAGCCAAACTCGAAAATCAGTAAAAACCAGAATCATCATCTATCATCAGGAACATACCTCCTTGGAGACCCACGCCGAAGCTGATCTTGGAGCTACGATCGAAGAGAGAGAGAGAGAGACCCACGCAAGCGTCTGTGTGAGAGAGAGAGAGAGAGCGAGAGAAAGAGAGATCACGTTGGTGAGAGAGAAGTCGAGAGAGAGAGGAAGGGGGGCTAGGGTTGAAGATGAAGGAGATGGAGTCGGGACTGAGGTGTGTGAGAGAACACGGGTTGTTCTTCAGCTGCGGTTTCGCCCGCATGACATTTCAAATGACCCGCTTCAATTATAACCAGACCTTTATCGGTTGGATTTGATCGGGTCAAGCGGGTCAAGCGGGTTATAAAAATATATGCACACCCCTACTATATATGCTCAATTTTAGCTTTTGTATCATTATAATACACTCTAATTGCTAGTAGTATAGATGACACTATATATAATAGTAGATATCCTATTATTAAATAATATTATAATAATAATATAATATAATATAATAAACACTATATATATATGCATGTGATACATATAACCCTATGCTATGATACCATATATATGTTATATATAATAGGTTAATATATGTACTTGACTATAATACTAGATGCAATATGATATTTTATACTATATATGTTACTAAACTATATAATATATGTTTGATTATATATTATATAGTTATATTACTATGTCTCTAAACTATAGTATATTTACAAGTTATTATATTTAAAGGTATAGTGCAAAAAAAATACAATAAACAACATTTTAATTTGACGTCAAACGTATAAGAAAACGTTCGAACGGTCATTTTCACGTTCGAACGTTTAATTAGCGGGGGAAAATTTTCCCGCTAATCTATTTGACGTTCGAACATTCATTAAATAACCGTTCGAACTTCAATGTTCTACATTTACACGACAGAACCTCACAATCTCGTACTCGTTCTAGTCGACTTCTAGTCGCTCCCACGCTCATTTTCTTCCAACCAACGCCATTATTCTTCAATCCAGTCCTCAAATATTACTAACTTCTATCAATCTCTTATATTTTCAGATTAAGAGGTTGTTTTTACCGTTTGATGAAGAGTATTTAAGTTTTGAGCATTGGGTATGGGTGGATTTTTCGGTTTATCTCTCTAAATCAGGTATTCTCCTTTAATATATTCTCATTTTAGCTTTTATATAAGTGTTTTAGCTTGATATAATGAGTTTGTCATATAGTTTGCTGTCTTTTGATGTAATTTAGACTGTAAATGTTGAGGTTTTCGGAGGTTGAAGACGACTATAATCTGGAATTAATCTGTTCGAACGGCATTCGTGTGCCGTTCGAACGTATGTCCTTAGATCGAACGGTGACTAACACCGTTTGAACGTTATGTTGGTCAGTGTTAAAATAATTAACACTTTAAATGTAGGAATTGAATTAAAAATTAATTATTTATAATCTACATTTAATAATACTTAAATATTTAAAAGATTAAAGTAATCAAATGAGAATGAATTAAATTACAAATCATCTAAGATTTAATAATACTTAAATATTTAATAGTTGAATTATTCAACTATAAGTTAATACAAATAGTTTTGTTTTAATAATACAAAAATACTTAATCTTTGAATTAATAAAATGAATTTTAAATAAAATACAAATAATCTAGATTTAATAATACTTAAATACTTAAAAGTTAAAAGTAATCAAATGAATTTGAATTAAAATATAAATTCTGAATTATAATTAATAAAATGAATGTTAATTACAATACAAATAGTTATAATTATTAACTAGAATGTTAATTAAAATACAAATAGTTATAATTATTAACTAGAATGTTAATTAAAATACAAATAGTTAGAATTAATAAAATATTTTGAAAGATATAAAACAACTATCTAATTATTTAATAATATAAATACTTAATTAACATATGTTGCATTGTTTGTTTGATCCATGTTAAATATTGGCATATCTTATATTGCTTGTTCATCAAAATTAGCCTTAGACCTGTTCGAGAGTTATCAATCTGCCTTAATTAAAAGATTGATAACTCTTGAATTGTCCAGAGTGGACAGTTTGGAATTGTAAGATCATTCTCACAAACTATCGATCTATATCTGTTATACGTCCAATATTAAGATTTTGGCAGATTTATCCCTTGTTCTCCGGATATACATTTTCGGTGATGTTGTATCGACGATTAACAAGTCGGTGTACACAACCAGATGAGCATATTTGGAGAACTATGGGGAGATGCTGCTAAAATTTTGTTAGGCATGACAGATTATAGAGGATAGGTTTGCGACTATGATCTTACAATTCCAAATGGGATAAGACCAACTACCCGGTGTAAGGTGGCATACTCCTTGATTGATACATGATACATGCTTGTTTGTTGATGCACACGTGATTGTTTATAATGAAGATAGTCAGCATGGATAAGAGTTGGATGCGAGTTAGCGATCGTTTGGGTTAGAATTACAACGTATATGCTGAAGTTGTTAAGAAATTCTTAGAGTTTGCATTGGGTACATATGATAGTAATGGACGTATTAGATGCCTATGTAAAGAATGCAGGAATTTGCACTCTCATAAGATAGACTTGGTGAGAGAGCATCTGTTTGTGAAAGGTATTGACAAGGGTTATACTGATTGGGTCTTACACGGTGAACCATATCCAACTTCATTCGATGCTCCACATAAAGAAGAAGAGATCGATGAAGATGTACAACTAGATATTGTTGGAGATGAATATGATGAGGATATGGAATAAATGTTAGGTGACATCGGTGCGGGAATGTTTATGAATGAAGGTGGCACGGACAAATCAAGTTCAAATGATGGGAGTCATAATACTTTTGCATGATTGTGGAATGAGTCACAATGTGAGCTATATCCAGGATGTAGAAGACATAGTAAGTTGTCATTTACCGTAAAACTGCTTCACATAAAATCAATGTGCCAATTATCAATTAAGGCTGTCAATATGTTACTCGAGTTGTTTAAGGAGGCACTGCCATCAGATAATACACTTCCTCGTAACTTCTATGAAGCAAAAAAATTGAAACGAGGACTTGGATTTGATTACAATGTAATACATGCATGTAAGAATGACTGCATATTATTTTGGCAAGAGAATGAGCAGTTGAACGAATGTCCCATATGCCACGAATCAAGATGGACATTTGACAAACAAAATATGCCGCAAAAGGTAGTACACCACTTTTCATTGACACCTAGATTACAACGATTATATATGTCACGTGCAACGGCTGCAGACATGATATGGCACTCATCAGGCAGAGTTAAAAACGATGATATTTTATCACATCCTACCGACTCCCAGGTGTGGAAGGAATTTGATAAGGAACACGCATGGTTTGCAGAAGAACCACGTAATGTGAGACTTGGGTTGGCAACAGATGGATTTAATTCGTTTGGGAACATGAGTACTAGTCACAGTACTTGGCCAGTTGTACTTATGCCGTATAATCTACCGTCGTGGAAGTGTATGAAAGATCCATATTTCATGATGAGTTTGCTCATTCCAGGTCTGAGATCACCAGGAAATGATATAGACATACACTTACATCCATTGATTGCAGAATTGAAAGATTTGTGGGAGAATGGGGTTGTCACATTTGATTCATCAACAGGCAAGTCGTTCAAGATGCATGCTGCCGTTTTATGGACAATAAATGATTTTCCAGCTTATGGAAACTTGTCAGGTTGGAGTACTAAGGGGAAAATGGCATGTCCAACTTGTAACAAACATACTAAATCTGAATGGCTCACTTATGGGAGGAAATTATTTTTCATGGGTCATCGTCGATTTCTACCTGATGATCATAGATGGCGGGGAAATTCACAAATGTTTGATAGTACTGTTGAATGGGGCCAACCTCCACCATATTTGTCTGGTGAAGATTTACTTGTACAATTTGTAGATGTTGGTTGTAATGAATTTGGTAAAAAACATCGAAAGAGAAAACGAGCTACATCTGAATTGAATTGGACTAAAAAGAGTATATTTTTCGATCTTCCATACAGGTCAAAGTTAAAATTACGGCACAGTCTTGATGTTATGCATATTGAAAAAAATATATGCGAATCCGTATTGGGAACATTAATGTCAATTGAAGGAAAAACAAAGGATACATTAAACTCAAGGAAGGATTTGAAGCGGTTGGGAAAAAGACCGAAAATGCAGTTGCAAGAAAATGGTTCATCCGTTTACATGCCGACTGGGTGGTATATATTGTCAAGGAATGAAAGGGCTACTTTTTGTAGTAGATAATGAAAATTAAATTACCGGATGGTTATGCCTCGAATTTGACAAGGTGTGTGCGAATAAATGACTGGAAAATAACTAGGTTAAAAAGTCATGATTGTCATGTCCTTTTGCAGCGTATCTTGCCTATTGGTATCCGTGGGTACTTGACTAGGGATGTGCGTGTGGCTTTGACTGAGTTGGGTTTATTTTTCAAAGACTTATGTGCACGGATATTAAATGTAGAAGTTTTGGAACGAATGGAACGGGAAATTTCCATAATATTGTGTAAGCTAGAAAGTATTTACCCACCGTCATTTTTCGATGTCATGGTTTACCTAGCCGTCCATTTGCCACGTGAGGCTCGACTTGCAGGACCTGTTCAGTATAGATGGATGTATCCCATTAAACGATTTTTTGGAAAGTTGAAACGAACAGTTGGTAATAAGGCTCGCCCAGAAGGATCAATTGCAGAAACATATATTGATGATGAGTGGCATACCTTCTGTTCCAAATATTTCCACGGAGTTGACACTAGGTTTAATCGGCCAGAAAGAAACTTTGACGTTGACAGAGCAAGACAACGAAATGTGTTTTTCATGTTTCCCCAACAAGTACGTCCACTTGGTGCAGTGCGTGGTTATGACTTATGTGGAAAAAAGTTTGAGAAAGCTCAGTGGTACGTGCTGAACAATTACCCTGAGATAGAGAATTACTTGAAGTAAGTATTAATCTTTTCTTAATTTAATATTCGCTCATTTACTTTCGCAAAATTCTAAGAATATAAAATACATGTGGTAATCATCAATTTCAGTGATCATATTAACATGCTCAAGGAACTAGGAGTAAATGATATAGACCAAAAACATGAAGAGGAGTTTTCGAGATGGTTTGAACAACGGGTAATGACATTACATATGCGACACTCATTCAATACAAATAGAAAATATTGATTATTTTTTTATTGATATAATAGAAGCTTTACTTAATATGTAGGTGTACAAATGCATGCCAATAATCCAAACGATATATCAGGTGAACTATATGCATTAGCGCGTGGCCCATCGAAACGAGCTACAAGATATTCTGCATGTATTTCTCGGGGAAGTAGGTATCACACAATAGATCGAGATCATTATAGGAAAACACAAAATAGTGGTGTCCTAGTTGAGGGAAGTCATGATGGAAAAAATATTGATTTTTATGGAGTGATTGTTGATATAATTGGAATGAAATATTTGGGGGAGCTTGCAGTGTATCTGTTTAAGTGTGATTGGTGGGATTTAAGCAATGCTCGAACTGGAGTCTGTGATGATAAATATTTTTTGAGTATTAATACATCAATAAAATGGTACGAGGATGATCCATTTATTTTAGCTTCTCAAACATCTCAAGTATTCTACTTAGATGACCCGAAGTTAGGAAATCAATGGCGAGTAATACAAAAATATTCTCCAAGAAATATATATATATATATATATATATATATATGATGTTATCCCTCAAGCAGAAAGGCGAGATGAAGAAGAAGATGATGCCTATACTCAAGAAGTATACCAAGAGAGTCAGTCCGTCTTTAATTTGTTTGTGGATTTGAGCCAGTATGAGATGATTCCATTGAATAGAGAAGATATTGAGGCTGAAATTGTTGATGCGACACTTGAGCAAAATGTTGATTCATCTAAAATATCTACAGATGATGAGACTGAATTGTTAAATGATATTGATACAGATAGTGATTGACGAATTATGTTTTCACATTATGTGATAATGAGCACTATTTTACTTAATGAATATTGTATCAGTTTTTTAAAATTATGCCTCTGAAGAGAAAGGAAGTTCGCAACCCATCTCCACCTGTTCCTAGCTCTCCTTCTGACTCACCATTAGAGATTGACTCTACAGAACAAGGTAAAATTCTAATAGTCATAAAAGTTATTAATTAAGATTATAATAGAAAATTGATTATAATCTTATATATTATGATGACTTCACAGTACAATCTCGTCAAGGTCAAGGCACTACGAGAGGCGTGACGTTAGAAAAATATCGTAAGGTGGGTAAAATCAAGGTTAACATTCTTGACGAACATACCGAAGGCGAGGGACAACCAGCAGCTTGGCTTGCATCGCATGTGAGTGCTCTTACACGAACTTATGTACCTTTGGCAACAAGTTCAGGTAAGAAAGTCCCCCAAGATGTTAAAGAGCTTATCAAGAAGCGTTGTTTGGTAATGTTAAAAACAGATAGTAAGTTGGTAAATATTTACTTAAAGTTAGAATATTATAAATGATAATAAGTTTGTCTAATTTTTTTTTTTTACGGGATGATTTCAAATTAAATTTTGGTTGGAGAAAGGAGCATAAGACTGTGGAAGAGCTTATGAGTAATGCATTCCGCAAATATAAGGCGTGGTGTCATGAGCACTATAATAAGTTCGAAAATATGGAAGATGCATGCCAACATCTTTTTCAAGATGTCAAATATTCTGATTGGGAAAAACTTTGTGACATGTTTGAGGATCCATCATATAAGGTATAATTATATTAATTATTTTAGTCATTCTATTTTTAATTTCGCTTTCTAATATTTTCAAATCCTATGTAGGAGCGAAGTTCTATAAATAAAACAAATAGATCGAAATTGAAGATTACTCATCATGCAGGCTCAATATCTTTCCATTGCCTCTCTAAGAAATTGGTATTGCTATTTTTTTTTATTTGTATATAGTTAACTGAATATATGAATCCTAATGACTTTATATCTTAACAAATATTTATTATAGCAAGATTCAGATGCCAATTATGATCTGACAAAATTATATGCTGCATCACATACTAATCGTAATGGAGAGTAGAGTCATCTTGATACCCGTGAGAATTATGTAAGTATTATAAATTGTTCTAAATAAATATATTAGAATATTTATGATGATATTAACTATTTATTTTATGTGTAGGATAAAATAGTTGCCATACATGCTGAATTTGCGTCAGATCAAAACTCCTCAACAAATGAAGTTGAGATTTTCACACAAGTTCTGGGTCAACGTTCAGGATATTTGAGGGGTTTGGGTCGTTGTGTCAAACCTTACCCCTCTTCCTCTTCTTCCGGGTCTGCTTCTGCGGTCTCTATAGCGCAAGAGAATTCGAATCGCAGAATCGAAGAATTGGTTGCAAGGCAGCATGAGTTAGAGGCTCAATTGGCGAAACAAGGAGAGATGGAGGCGCACCTCAAACAACAAGAAGAACAACAAGAACAGTTCAGGAGAGAAATGCAACTCCAAATGCAGCAGCTTATGCAACAGTACAGGCCTCCAAGCAATTGATTGTTTTTTACGTATAGATTATGACATTATCTAATTATGAATGAACAATGTCAGTCTCGTGGTTATTTATTAGTTCGCACTTATTATAAAACTTTCGTGAGTATTAAATTGTTTCTAATGTATGTTTTTCAAATCTTATGGATATCAAATTAGTTTTTTATTATTACTGAATTTTAATAAAATAGTTTCCGTTTGAACGACCATGTAACGTTCGAACAAAACCAGATTGGCCAAAAACGTTCGAACGCAATTAATTAGCGTACCGTTCGAACATAACTCAACACCGTTCGATCCATTTACCGTTCGATCTCTTCTTTTAACGTTCGAATGTAAATCTATTTTGTACCATTCGAACGTTACAAAAAGTTTGGGACCGTTTGAACGTGTTATCATAATTGTTCAACCAATGTAATTTCGTTCGAACGCACAATTATTGCCATTCGAACGTCATTCAGGAACGAAATTGAACCGTGACAAATAACTATCCCGTTCGAACGGTATCGAACGGTCAATTTCAAAATCGTCCCTATATATATTTTTTGGGACGAAATGGTGATTTTCGTCCCAAAATACCTTCTGGGACAGTGATGTTGGGACGACCTTGGGACGAATTTTTTTCGTCTCAAAATATTTTTTGGGACAAAAAAGCAACAATCTGGAATGAAATTTTTCGTCCCAAAATAATATTTCTGTTGTAGTGCATATAGCTTAGTTCAACATCTAAATGCAACGTAAATACATATATCAACCTATTTATATTTAAACATATCTCAATGAGATCCATAAAATACTACTATTTACAGATCAACTCAGATCATCGGAGACCATTTCAACATCCAAATGCAGCAATTTTTTAAAGGGGAGGATTTAATTGGATGATCACTAATTCCTTATACTTCTTATCTAGTTTTTACGTACGTGCATCATCTAGGTTCACCCTTCATTTTACATACAAAGTTCTCTTTTTTTCCCCCAAATTAATGAAATTTTATATCTTGATCGTAATAAAATTTATAGTATTAATCTAAATGTACTTGTTTTGGCGATGAGTTTCTTTCTTTCCAACAACCGTCGTCCGTGCTAGCTCGATCTCGCGATCGGGGTACCTATATATGAACCTAATATATATTGAATTGAACTCACGCATTCTATCTAATTATATTGTACGTCAATGTGTGATCGATCTCTGTGAACGATGGATCATAAGGTTAGGATGCCTATTAAATGTGTCTATTAAATATACACATTAAAATAAATAATTTTTTAAAATATTCTTAACTATTAAAAAAATAAAAAATAAATAAATTTACTAATAATCAATTCCTTAATCATTAAAAAAATTAAAAAAATATAAAATATAAATTAACACATTTAATAAACATATTTAATAATCTTACTATCATTTTTCATATATTATACTCATCATCGGCCCCAACATGAATTGTGTGTGTATATATAGGACAAAGATGCTCAAATCAATCCAAACATTACCAAGTGTTACGTGTGTACTTGCACAGAGAAGATGCAATATTAATGTACTGCAAATTTTGTAGCCCATGATCTAGCAAAATGGACCTTTTATCTCTCCCGCATGCGGACAGATTCTAGCTCCTCGATCCTTTCTTCTCTTCCAAATCTGATCTTTTAGATCCTGTTGACGCCTTAACTTTCTTATCCTTGTTTTATATATGTACACTAATTTCTTGTTTGTCGGAAAAGAAAATTTTGTGTCCACTTATATCTCTTCGGATTCTAGTGATCATGTAGCTGAACTTTCTTATCCTTGCTTTATATATATATATATATATATATACCATTTGATACCTATATGTCGACAAAACTGAAATTGTGTCCACCTAAAATCTCCTTTTGATCCTATTGTAACCCAACTTTATACTCCTCCTTTTGCGCTCTATTTGTTTTTTAGTTTTGTTACTCATTATTTACATATACCACGTAATACCACATTTTCTAATATTTCTTTTAAAAAAATTAGTTTTATTATTTCAAAACTAATTAAATTCTTCTACTCATTATTCATATACTACACATTTAATAAGAGAAAAAAAATTAAAAAATTTTAGATCATACTCTAACATGTAAACAGAAATTGATTGCATGTCCACTCACATTTCTTTAATTTAGAACCTATTTCATTATTTATTTCATTTTCTTAATTTAATATTTGTTGAAAATAAATAAATAGCCATTTAAGGGAATCTATCTCGAACATTTTCTAATCTTGAAAGAATAATATCATAAAATTTAAGTTACTTGAGGCCGTCCCACGCTTGATCTCAATGTTGAGTTTGAATTATATAATTAAGAACAAAGTGATCTTTATCTCATGACTACATATAAACTAATAAACCACTTGCTCTCCTGACTGGCCTCCCTCATCTCAAATTCAAACCCAAGGAGTTATTGTCCAAGGAAATCAAATCCCACATAGCAATTCTACCAAGTCCAGGGATGGGGCATCTCATCCCTCCACTCGAGCTAGCCAAGTTGCTAGCACTTCACCATGATTTCGGAGTCACATGCATCATTCCCATACTTGGATCTCCATCGAAATCCATGATCGGCGTCCTCGAAGCTCTTCCCACCGGCGTAGACCATGTCTTTCTTCCTCCTGTGTGCTTGGAGGATGATCTCCTAGGCGCAGAGCCTGGTATCCAAATCTCCCTCACCATTACTCGTTCTTTTCCTTCTCTCCGTGATGTGTTGAAGTCATTGCAGGCGACTTCTCCGTTAGGTGCTTTTATCCTTGATACCTCTGCAAGCGATGCACTCGAAGTGGCTAAGGAACTCAATATCTCACCCTACATTTTCTTCTCCTCAAATGCTACGGTGTTGTCATTGCTCTTGCATTTATCAAAGCTTGATGAGGCATTTTCCTGCGAGTATAAAGACTTGCCGGAGCCTTTGAGACTCCCGGGATGCATACCCATTCACGGTAGAGATCTGATACACTCAATTCAAGACCGAAAAAGTGAATGGTACAGATTGTTTCTCCGCCACACCAGACGGCTGCATTCAGTCAAGGGAATATCACGTTCAGAGACTTGGAAGAAAGGGTCATCAAAGCTTTGGAAGATGAGATAGAAGCTGGATACCCTCCACTGTATCCGATTGGACCAATCATTCAAACTGGTTCCAGAACTAGCAATGAAGTTGACGGGTCAAAGTGTTTGACATGGTTGGACAATCAGCCAGGTGGCTCCGTCCTATACGTCTCTTTCGGGAGTGCTGGCAGCCTCTCGAATGATCAACTAAATGAGTTGGCGTTGGGATTGGAACAGAGTGGAGAAAAGTTCTTGTGGGTGGTAAGAAGCCCGAATAATGGACCGGCAAATGCTGTATACCTCAGTAATCAAAGTCATGACTTGGACCCTATTGCTTTTCTGCCGGAAGGGTTCGTGGAGAGGACCAAAGGGCAGGGTCTAGTAGTGCCATCTTGGGCACCGCAGGTCCAGGTCCTGAGCCACGGCTCCACGGGTGGATTTTTAACACACTGCGGTTGGAACTCGACTCTGGAGAGTATCATGAATGGCACACCCTTGATTGCATGGCCGCTTTTCGGAGAGCAGAGAATGAATGCAGTATTCCTAGCTGAGGACCTGAAAGTAGCATTAAGACCAAAAGAGAACGAGAAAGGAGTCGTGGTCAGGGAAGAAATTGCGCAAGTCATAAAGGGTTTGATGGTTGGAGAAGATGGGAAGAATGCTCGCAACCATATGAAAGACCTAAAGATTGCAGCTGAGAAAGCACTATACCCAGAAGGGTCTTCTACAAGGTCACTCTCTGAGTTACCATTCAAGCGGGATTTTAAACCAAGACGATTTATTTTCGCCGGCTTTCAGATCTTCAAGTACTTCCTCTATATATATATATATATATATATATCTTTTTCGTTGAGAGCTGTATTCTATCTTTTAATTTGTTGTTGAGTTTATAATGTTTGACCTTATCCTACTAGCTAGCTAGCTGTCTTGCCTATAATTATTTACTTTTCTTCAATCTGTGGTCGTTTTCCATATTGTGAATGTTGTATATTATGAACGAGACGGAAAAGAAAGATTTTCAGCTAAATTGCATGCGTGCCCTGAAGAGCAGTGAAGCCTCAGGTTCCAAAAGAAGAATTTATATATATACATAAATATATAGTGGGAAGGCACCTATCATTAATCATGGGGCCTCGGTAAAATTTTATGGCAAGTTTTTATTTTTCTAAATTTTATGGCAACTTGAGAATAGAATCGATCGATAGGTAGGATACAAGAGGATAACAAAATGGAAAATATATACAAAAAGTGCCTTTTTGGGCCGCCTCTAAAAAGTCGATGGCCGGGAAGCTTGTAAATAAGATGAAAACAGCATTGTCTGATTGATTTCTCTCCTGATGACCATCCATTCATAAAATTTGCATGCATCATTGTTAGATGAGATGTGGGAAGCTTGATGATCTAATTGAGGTGAGTTTTTTTTGTCACGATTTTCTGTATACTCATTGTTTTTCTGAAAGCAAAAAGTATGAGTACTACTTGTGGGTATTTGGATTATAACGTGGGTTTTACATATGGAGGTAACAATCTAATTATAAGTATCATTCCTTGCATATCCAATGATTTGCAGTTTTAATGGATAGTTCTTCTGTATATTATATGGATGTGGCTTTTGTTATTGTTTATATGCTTTTTTAAGTTAGTAAATGGCTCAACAGAGACCAAATTAAAGCTCAATGACATCTCTATTTTAGTCAATATATGTTGCATATGACATAATGAGCCACCTGTGCCAGCTGCATTATATATGTATATATATCTACTATATATATAAATGGGAATGTTAGATGAACAGTATTTTCGTCTAATATTCTCATTTCCAAATTTACCCCTATTTCTAATTCAAAATTTCAATCTCTTTACTTTTATTTTTCTTTTGCCAACAAATATGTTTTGTCTTTTTACGTTTTTGCCGACAAATGTTTGTCTTTTTACATTTTGAACGTCTGTTTTTTTTTTTTTGCTAATTTTGTTTTCAATTTTATTCTTTACTTTTTCCCTTACTTGTATTGTATACAATTTCACTGCCTAAATAATAATCGTCTTTTTACATCTACAATCTTATCATTTATGAAACTTCATATTTTTCTACTGCTTGTGCTTTCTATTTTCGCTTTCTTAAAAAAAAAAAAAAATTGTCCGTGTTTCGAATTGCTACTCCTGATCTCGGCATTCTGGGTATGATTCTTATTCTTCCTTCTCTCATTTCTACTCTCAGTGTTGCGTGGATGTATTTCTTACAAGTGTATACATCATATGCATATGCACGACAACAACAAAAATCCGAATAGAATATTTGCATATTTGCATCAGTACTTCACAGATAATATCCCCCAACAAAATCAAAAAAATGCATATGGATATACATGACACAAAAAAAAAAAACCCAATAAAATCTTTTAATTTTCATAACTTCAGTAAAGAAATCTTTCGATTTGCTCGCAGTTTAGGAGAGAGGGAGACAAGCAACGAGATGTACTGAAAGTACAAAAAAACACAAATACTGTGAAAAAAAAAACCTCAAATATTTCGAACACAAATCTTGCAAAAATTTTGAAAAACAAATTCTCACCCTTCAGAAGCTATGAGGGTGAGGGCTTGTGGGAGACGACGAGGGGCCGTAGGTGGTGGATCTGATCAGACAAGAATAAATATCAACCGATGAAAAAGAATAAAAAAAATTTACTACAAAACAGAAAACAATAGAAATAGAAAAGCAAGAATAAATTTCAACCGAAAGAAAAATAGAATAAATGTGAATCAAAAACATAAAGATCCTATGAACGTAGATCTAAACATGGTCTCTTCAAGTGTATGAAGTTTGATAGGGAGAGGGAGGGTGGTGCGGTTTGAGATCATAAGGTAAAGAAACAATAAACTACAAAAAAAAAACCAACCAAAAATCCACCCTATAGACCGTACCCACGGCAAGCCACAACATAAAAGATCAACAAGAAAATAAAACAAAACAAATTACAGCAAACAAAGTACAACCTAGATCTGCAATATACGACATAGATCAACAACAAAAGAAAAAAAAATGGTGCTAAAAAAAATCCACTCGGATCACACAAAGAGGGAGTGCAGATCTATGAAGGAGGATGATGAGGAAGGATGACACTTCGGCAGAACAACAATGCGAGGAGAGAAGATGCAACTTTCTTCAGTATCAAAGGGACAGACAGTAGGAGAGGAAATAGAAGATGCGATGTTCAGATAGAGAGAGAGCCAGATTTTTGTTAGGTGCGGCGATTAAGATTTAGGTGTGAAAGTGAAAGTAAAGAAAAAGTTAGTATTCATGTGAAAGGTAGAAGAGCTACTTTGTTAGGTCTTGTTTTAAGCTGGATAGGTTAAAATGGTCTTTAGATATATATTGTTATTGTTTTATTTGTTTCTTTTTGTCATGTGCAGTGAATGAACGTGATCTGTATGTACACGTGTTTCACTAAATATCCTCAAGTACAATAATAAATTGAAGTTTGATGTAAGGCAATGTATTAGTGAATTAATTCTTTTTTGCATCATAAGTTGTTTTGCTACTAAGTTAGTGTCACAAATTTTGTATATCCTATCAATTATTCTTCCATTGAAATTTAAAAAATTAATCGATTATATTCATTAAAACTAAATAAACTAATTAACAAAGTAATGGTTGAGATGGTGCAACAAGAGAATCATATCAACAAATAAAGATGAACTTACCATATAGGAGGTATTACCACTTTCTTCTCTTGTTATCTTACCAGATGTTCTTACAGTGTGTGCTGAACTTAAACATAATCCTAAACTTGTTAAGCAAAAATTGTGATTTTTATAATTAGGTGTTCGTCTGGAAACAAATGGTAGAAGACTACTTTACTTACTAATCACTTCAAAGTTATGGTTACTAAATTTGTATACATAGGTCCAGTACTTACTCTCATTGTTTGAAAAATTTCAAATGTTTGATAAATAGTAGGTCATTATTACAAACATTATAATGAAAACCCATAAAAAGAAAGTAGCATGTCCTTTTCTTTTTCTTTTTTTGTGGTTTTTTTACAACTTTTTACTTGTTTTTATTTTTTTATATATTTTATTAAAAATATTTTTGGTAATTAATAAATTTCTTTTAATGCCTTAGTTCTTCTCTTGTAAGTTTTATTTTATTTTATTTTGTAATTACTAAATTTATTGATATCATTTCTCATTATTATTAGAATATTTTTTTATGTATATTTTTTTTTTTTACAGATTTTTTGCTTTTGCTTTTACTTGACTCTTCATCAATATAGTTGTTATCAATTTGCTGTGTTCAGACTCTTCTTCTGTTTGTTCTCGACTTCCAGGTATGTTTTTTTCTATCTCATTTGAAAAAATATGTTCATTTTTAATGCAGAAACCAACATTCACAATTAAAGCAAAATTTTTATTACTTGACTTGCATCAGTCATTCTACTACATGTCCTGTATGAACTGCAATAAAGCGACTGGATATGATTATAATGAGAAATTATTGTGCTACAATTGCAAAAATATGAGTATCGGACAACGACAGTAAACATTTTATTTCATCACTTTAAATTATCATTTTTTACATAATAAATATAAAATAATAATTATAAAAATTATGCAATAATAAAATTCTCATTATTTATAGTTGTTGAGCCTATTTGGAAATAGAGGATGACATTGGATGCATGGCAGTTGTCATCTTCGGACTGGTGGCAGAAGAAATATTAAATTCTACAGTCGTTGATTTGTTCGAACACACAGGCGAGGTAAAAATCTCTTTATAAATTTACTCAAAACAATCTATTACATTATGTTTTATATTTTTGCATTATTACAAGAACACCTACCATATTTAGCAAACATTGCAAGCGCAGTTTCAAAAAGAGAATGGATTATACACTTGCGTGCAGAGATGAATCAATATGGACAATTACGCCTTAACAAGGTTAACGTTCTCTCTGCCAAATCTATAAATTAAGTTACGTTATAAATACTCTAAATCTCTTTTTGTTAAACTTATCACCTTTATTATTATATCTTTAATAAAACACTGACTTGTATGTAAAGTTCATATTTATTTTCTTTATTTCTATCATTTGGCTATACATACTGTGCATATTACCCTTAGCATATATATATATATATATATATATATATATTTATATATATATATAATTAGTATACAAATTATGCTCCCACTAGGCAAACGTCCAAAGGACGTTCCCTCTACTAGTAATCAAAGTGATTCAGATGTGTTATTTGGTTTGGTCTGTTGTGTTATCAATTAACATTTCAATGGATGATTCAGATCTTCAGGTATACAGGGGAAGATGATGCAGCACCAACTTACTGGCTTAAACTGGCTTAGTCAACTCTACGCTTCTTGGCTAGCTGTGTGAGTTGGAGTTGATCTCTTCTCTTGCTTTTAGTTTCAACCATTTGTTAGATTATACAAAATCTAGTTGATGATTTGTTGATCAATTACAAAGAAGTTATAATGAAAGAAGTGTTTTGCTTAGTGACCCCTAACCTCTGAATTATTGATACATACTTTTCTCTTAGATTTATTCACCTCACTTAGACTCACCTCCTCAGATGGGTTCATGTTGCACATGGATTGCATTAGAATTAATTCAAGCTTTGTATTTTGTAATGGTCCATGGAGAAGACTGAATGAATAACCTTTTTATTTTGTGTTTTTTGTTTTGTAACAGACGCCTTAGTGATGGTTTAGTGCAATTTTTTTTTTTTTAAATTTTGTAAAAGACTTTTTCTGGTAAATTATGATCACCAGAAAATTTTATTTTATAACAAAAGACTTTTTCCCGTGATTAAACTCTTCAAAAATAACTATATTGAACGAATTTTGATTGCCAGAAAAGTAGTATTTTTTGTTAAGAAACAATACATTCAAACAACTATTGGGAACGCAATTCATCTAAAAAAAATCTGTCCAAATGGAAATGATCAATTTCATCTCAAAAAACCTTTTGAGACAGGCTTTTGTGACGAATTAGAGACAAAAATAAATAAATAAATAAAATCGTCCTAAAACGCTTTTAGAGACGAAACAAAAACCTTTTGGGACAAAATAGTTCATCCCTAAAGAGTAATTTTGTTGTAGTACCACTATGATCCATCATTTAAATTGAAGTTAAATAATTCTAGTGTTTGAATGAAATTAAGACAACAGCATAGGCACAACACTAGCAATATTTAAAGAGATTTGAAGAGACAATGTGCATAGTTTAGCAATTATATACTTAAATCTAAGTTTTCTTATCTATTGAATTATATAAAAGCGGAGTTTTCACTTTATGACTTGGCATTAACACCGCATTAGTCGGATGTCCACCCATTCCCAAACGTCAATCGCATCCAACTCTCTTCGTTGAATTGCTTCTTGGAATCCACTTCTCTCTTCGTAAACTGTCTGATCTCTTCGTTGAAGCCAATCATATAGTTACGTCTCCAGGAAAACCAAACACTCAAAAAAATTGGCTAGTGTATTTCTATGAAGCTATGTAATACATTCATCTTTAATATTTTGAAGCCGTGCACGAACTCATTTTATAAATCGATGGATGCAACGAACTCAACCTGTGTTAAAGAGAAAGGTACAACCATTCCGAAAAACTAAAATGAAAAAAGAAAGGCATCGGTCAAACTGCGGGGAGCTTTGATTGCCGCAATGGTCAAACTGCTTCCGGTGATATAAATACCCCTAACAAATACAAGAATTTACAGATAGTTTTCGAGAAATCAGAAATTGAAGGGAAAGCATCGACTCTGTTTGTTGCCTCTGACGAGGATGACTGTGAAAGGCCAGAGATTGACAAGAAAGGTCGTCGATGCTATAGGTTGTATCAGGGATGGAACTTGCCCGAACGATGCGCTCATGAAGGCGGCTAAAGTACTCGAACATCGATGGGAGAGGAACCCCATAGCCAGCATTATGCTTCTATACAATGGTCACGATGAACGAGAGTCAATGAAATCACAAAGCTTTTCCAGGGCTGACTCAGTCGAGAATGGTACCGGCAAAACGTCGCCGTTTACCATTTTGATGTCCTTGAACCGGTCCTAGAACCCGGGCCAGCCCTAAAAATCGTTAAGACAAAGGATCTAGGCGTCGAGACTGAGTTTCCAAGTCAACCTGTGCATGTGTATCGCTGACGCGCCTAGAAATGTGCCCACTTCGATGATGGTCCGGGGCTTGACCTTTTGGATTAAGTGCTTGAAAATAGATGAAAGAAATGGGATGTACAGTAAAGATGATACAAAGAATGCATATATAATGTATATATGCAGTTGCAGAGAGTGAGGAAAGTTCAAAAATAGAAGTGGAGATCTAGGATGTTATATTTGCATGTTGTGAGTTCTCCATCTTTGGGTTTTCTCTCTTCAGGTTTGTTATTTGCATCGTTAGGTTTATTTTCATTTTATTAGTGTGATTTTTTTTTTTTTTCGTTTGGTATTTTTGTTTCATAAGATCAGAGTAGTGAGGAGCACAGAGGGGAAGCGGCACTTCATTTTGTGGAGCAAAGAGAGAGGTCTGGAAGGAGATGGAAGCCTGCAAAAGGTTACACTAGAAACTACTAAATTTTACCACGCTTTCCCTATTTTTGCTACGTGGAAACTATTGGAGTTTTCATGACTTTTTATTTTTTTTCTCCCATCCACAATTAATATAATTATAATTATTATTATTACTAGGTAATTTTGGAGCTAAAAACTATTTATGTAATCATTAATCATCATATATAGCATCTTATGTTAATATCTTATACAGTAAAACAATTAACTGTGATATAATAATAATAATATTATTATTATTTCTTTTACTTATCAAGAAATCTCAAAAAGACTAACAAACTAAAATTAGTAGAGAGAATTAAAAATATTTTTTAAGAATAAAATTTTTTTAATCTCCTATTTTTTATTTTCATTTTTAAAACAAAATAATTTTAAATCTGATATTTTTAAATCTTAATTTTATTTATTTATTTTTTTTTACAGATAGTCATATATTTTACCTCAAGTAAGATGAACAAAAATATTAAGTAATATGGAAAATCTTAAATTTGTCATAAGACGGGATTATTCTTAAAAGAAAGTAGATAAATCTTAATAGGAACAAAATAAGAAATGACCAAATTTTTGGATAGAGAATTATTAAAATGAAAAACAGATATATAGAAACTCATGAAACATGATCAAGAGGATTTAAGATATACTTCAGTTATAATTGAATCCTAAATTTCAGACAAACAATAGATAGTTTACCCTCTATTTTACTTTCTGAAAAGTTGTGTATATTTAAAAGAAAAAAATAAATGAAAAGAAAAAAAAAAAGTTAGGGTCTCTGATGAAAAAAGTACAATACTTGAGAAAATGAAATTATTTGAATCGGGATTAAAACTTGAAATAATTATTCATTCTTTATATTGTTTTGTCATAATAAATCGCCCTATGAATCGTTTTGAATTTTTCCACTATAAAACTGTGTCTCACTCTAGATCACTCTCCCTCATACACTTGAAGTGTTATGTTTATGGAGCGGTAATTTTTTTAAAAGCAATGTTTCATTATGAATTGTTATAACTTTTAAATTTTATTTTTTTTCTTACATATAAAGATATAAACTAATTCAAAACTTCACCCAAAAGTAGTATTTCAAACTTTATATTGTTTCGTAAAAAAAGACTGCCTTATAAACCAATTCCACTATAAAATTCTGTCTCTCTCTAGATCTCTTTCCCTCATACACATCATACACAACAGTCCGGGCATTGTGCTGGTTATAGGCTCGTTAATTTAATATTTTGGGCATGCAAGTAGTAATTTAACATGATCTCAAAGCATATCATGTCGTGGATTCGAACTTGAAATCCCAATTCTACACTTCCCCTAGTCATTTTATTAAAATATTTCACATATTGATTCATTTATTAAAGGAGAATATATATATATATATATATTTATATATATATATACTAGTAGTTGGGCAACGTCCAAGAGACGTTCGCTCAGTGTATAGAAATATTATTTTTAAGAATTAATATTATTTTTATTAAGGAAAAATTTCGATTAATAATGTAATGCTTTTAGGAAAAAAAAAATATAATTTCTAATATCAAATAGTAAGATAGACTTAAATTGATTTTAAAGCATTTAGAATTAAAATCTTATTATTTACTACTGCATATGCTCTTGGGTACGGCTAGAAACAACAAATACATGAAAAAAATGAACCTTGAACCAAAACTGTGCAACGCAGAAGACAAACCATTAACGGTAAAACAACATACAGAACACGTTTTCTTAGTTTAATAAAGTGATTATTTTTCGAAAGTGATATAGTTTTATAAAGAAATAAAATACTAAGTTTTTATAAGATATTATTATTTGATTTTAATGTTTTAGAATGAATTTAAATTGATAAATAAATATGTATTCGTAAATGTAGTTGGTAAATAGATTTAAACTTAATTATTTTACATTTCTCTTTGTTTATATAAGGAATGAATAGAAATTTTAAATCACATATATAGATTTATATATAATATAAATTTATATATAAATTATAATTTATATAAAATATCATATATATATATAATACAATATATATCTAATATACCTCATAAATAAATGATCATCAATGCATGGGTTCCAGAATCGATGCATGCTGCATGAACTTTGATAACTATGAGTTTATTCATAAGTGATTGGGGAGAGAGATTAAAAAAATAAGAATTTTTAAGAAGAGAGAGAGAAAGAGCCACTTTAATTTATTCATGTAACTAGCAGCGTTAATCTTAACGGTAAAACAACAAAAATTATTAAACCAACAAAATTCTGTTAGATAACCACTTTATATATATAAAGATATTAAGGGCTTTGGCAAAATATTTTAATATTTATTTAAAATTGGTTCCAATATATTTAAGGTGCTGGCTATAAGAGATCATCGATGGAATACAACAAGTACTATATATGTTTTAAAAAAAAAAAAATTAGCAAACTGATTTTCTTGTTAATTAAGTCTGATGCATGCCATACATATATAATATATATATATATATATATATATATAAAACTGCGCCTAATTACTAAAGAATGGTTTCAATTGCAAAAGATTCCAAATAATTAGCAACTTATAAATTAATATATGGTTGCTCGATTATTGAGATCTTTACTCCCACTCACTTCAAACGGATTCCACAGAACCCGTATCCATCGTCTCTCTTTTACGAAAAGAAAACCAATTTCATTTTTAATACGATCGGGATTCAGAATATAATATTTATTCCAATGATAGACGTATAATTATGAGAATAAAATGGCATACGCGTTACGTGCGTACTTACATCATGTAAAGGGCATTTATGAAAATTTAACGCAATATATATATATCATCCTGATCAATATACGTTTGAATTTACGTCAAACAGACACATCCAGGCCTTTTTCATTACGCCGTTAGGAATAATGGGCCTCTCAGCATGCATTTTGCACCTAGAACCGCTGCCGAACATAAGAGATTATGCAAAAGTACGTATTTTTATAGGATTAATTAAAAAATTATGTAAACTAATATTAGTTTGTAATTTATTTTTATTTAATCTTTTTTTTAATCAAATATTTTCTTTTTCCGTATCTTGAAGTTTTCGTCCTACAAAGTCAAACAAAGTTATATAATTTTATTTATCATTTTTATACCACACATTAAATATAATATTTTTAATTTTTTTTATTAAATATGTGGGATATGGATTGCATATAAGGATTCTCTTAATTTAGTAAAAATAAATAAAAAATATATGTGATGTATGATATATGAATGATGAATAGAAATGATATTTATATATGTATATTTTAGGAATAAAAGAGCCGTTATAAACAGTATATTTTCTCCAAAATTTTTCTTTTCAATTTTATTCCCTAATTTTTTCCAAATTTTGTTTCCCCATGTTATCCCTCGGTTCTGCTTCTTGCCCATCGATCGCAGGGATTTTGGATGTGAGGTCCCAAAGACAAAGAAAAGCTCTCTCTCACGCTATGTATTTCTCGGTTGTTCTTCTTTGTTCAATTGTTCTTGTTGCCTATGCACTGTGGGTTGTTAGGGACCCCTGTCTTGATCCTAAACATTAAGCCCACGAGCTCGCCTTGGTGATGGTGACCGAGTGATCTTGCCAACTTGTCTAACCAGGCTGGCCTTCAACAAATGATAGGTGTTTGGGAGATGAAATGATGGTGGAATTGGGTAGGCTAAGTGTTTAGGGCTTGCAATTCACTATGGACGGTTAGAGCTTGTTCCTTGAGTGTGGTGCCAAGTTGATTGGGCTAGGATTGATGAAAGATAGTGAGGCTAGGGTTTCGGATATGAGGCAACTAGGGTTGCCGAAATTACAAAAGGGAATTAGGGTTGGCGCAAAGATGGATGGAGGCTAGGGTTTTGGAAAGATTCCTAAGTGGTAGGAATCCTTGAGGAATTGGTGGGGCTAGTTTGGAAAATCAATGTTGACTTCAGAGATTTAAGGGATGAGGGATTTAAGGAATTGAAGAGGATTATCAATTCCTTAAATTAAAGGATTTGAATTGGAGGAAGTCAAGACTCCTAAAAGGAAAGAGTTTCCTTATGGAAAGCTGGGGGGTTTCGGCTAGGGTAACTTGGGATGGAAGAAGGGTAAATATGATAATGCCGTGTATGGTAAGTGATGATTTGGTTAGGGTTTTATGGAAGGTTTGCAAGATGGAGGGAATCTTTGAGGGAAAATGGGAATTCGAATTTGGACTAGAATGGCAAGTCAATAGTTGACTAGAGAGATTTTAGAAAGAGTGATTTAAGGGATTGAATGTGATTGTCAATATCTTAAATTAAGGAATTTCAAAGGGGGGGGAGTCAAGACTCCTAGAAGGAATGAATTACCTTATAGGGGCTTGAGGTGGGCGGCTATTTGTGGAGGGAAAGATTTATGGAAAGTGGCAAACACTTTAGTGGTCGAGAATGAGGGTATGGAAGAATCAAATGAACAATGGAAAAATGAACACCAAGAACAAAATGATGAACACTCAAGAACAAAGTAAAATACTTAAGAACTTGAATGGACAAAAGGTAACATATCAACTAATGATTCACGGATTGTACAATAGTTTAAATAAACCTCATGAATTGATAACTTGATAAAAACAAGAATAACAACAACTTGGATTCACGAATTGCACCAAGTTGCAAGATCAAGATAAATAAATCACACATATTCACGAATTGCAAGATGTGATCCTTTCTTTGGGATTCACGGATTGCACCCAAAAAGTCCAAGTGCCTAGCACCGATTGTTGATCTCATAAACAAAATAATCCCCCTCTAAGGAATTTGCCAAAAGATGTAAATGCAAAAACTAAGAGTCCTATTTATAAGGATTACAACTTGAAAACCCTCAATAGATCCCTTGAAAAATAAATAATTAAATTAAAATAAATAATAAGCAATAACGTAGTTGGCATGGGCCAAGTTGACCCATGGCATGCATGAGTCCATGGGTGGGCTAGGGTGGCCCCTCTCCTCATGGGGTCCTACCAATGGTGCACTGTGCAGTGAAGGCTTTGGGAGAAAAAATTATGTGTTCTTGGTTCATCAAGCGTGTTCTTCTTCGTTGTCACTCTGGAGATTCTCGACATTTTCGAGGGATGGTGGAATTGGTCATCCCTTTCAAAAGCAATTTTTGGGTTGAGTATAGAATCCAACAGAAAAAAAAAAAATCCCTTCAAAGACCTCCAGGATCGCTCTCATGACTCATTTTCAGATCCCTTACCACACCCAGTTTGTGGTCTCAGTTAGTTTGCACTTGCCCCGACAGGTATTTTGTTGGGAATAATTCATCTCTATTTTCTCTTTCTTTTCCTTCCTGTTACGAGCCAAGCCTGGTAATTGGGCCTAAGAAGCTTGAGCACATATGGTCATCAGGCCCATAGCATTACAAGTTATGTCACGTTATTTTACTAAGTTGAATTAGTCAAGTTGCAAATAAAATCTATTATCTAACTTGTTGGTAATCAGATACGTAGTGGCGTCACGTCTTAGTAGTTGTTATGTCTTTAATTTCAGTTGTGATCATTTCCCTATATTTCGGCATTCATGTGTGTCAGGCGTGGTCATTTACTTTTAGTTGTGGTCATTTCCCTTATAATTAGGCAATTACTTTGTCAAGTCTGTTGCATCAGTCATCTATAAGTGTATGGAATATATTAGTGAAAAAATCATTAGAATTCTAGCCAACAGATAAATCTTGGAGAGTGATCTTCTCCAACAGATCAGTTCCCTATTATATTTCCTTTAATCCATATTTGTTACTAACATTGGTATCAAAGCCAGGTTCATCCATGGCTAAGGGTAATGTTAGTACTCGTTATTCCCAGTTAGCCGACTCATTAGCCACTTTAAAATAGGTCCAGGAGATGCATGAAAAATAGCAAGCACACCTGCAACAAACTATGGAAGGATTAGCACAACAAGTCAAAGTAGTGGCTTCAAATTTAGAGCTACTATTGAAGCATGAAGGCAAGAAAGTGGAAGCTAAAACCAATACCGAGTTAGTCACACACTCTTCAAATCCTCTATTTGAAGATACTAGTGGCATTCAAACCAACACCATTCGCTTAGAGTTCCCTACGTTTGATGGAGCTGACCCTAATGGGTGGTTGTACTGAGCCAATCAATTTTTTAAATACCATCAACCTCATCCCAAGCACTGTGTTTTACTAGCTTCCATTCATATGGATGGCAAAGTCTTGACATGGTTCCAGGAGCTAGAGGCGGCTGGTGCCTTTCCAACTTGGGAAGTGTTTGAACGTGCATTGCTCACTCATTTTGGGCCATCCGTTTATGAAGATGCCATGGAAGCCCTCACAAAGCTGCAACAAACCACAACGGTGGAAGCTTACAAGACCGAATTTGAGCATCTTTCTAATCAACTCCTTGGATTAGTTGAGTCTTACAAACTTAGTTGTTTATTGGGTGGATTACATGAAGATATTTGCTATATGGTGCGCATGATGAAGCCAACTTCACTATTAACTGCTTTTGGCATTGCTAAGATGCAAGAAGAAAATGTGGCAGCACTAAAGCAAATTGTTCACATGCCTATGTGTCCCTCTAAAAACCAGCTGGCTCTTCCCGAGCAAACAACCAAGACATCGGTTCCCATTCAACGTTTATCTCCTACACAAATAAAAGAAAGAAGAGACAAGGGATTGTGTTATAATTGTGATGACAAGTGGGGACCTGGTCACCGCTGCAAATTAGCCAAGCTTTTCATAATGGAATGTGATGATTCCGATGAGGAGGACATGGTTACCTACCCTACCAAACTTCTGGAAGTTGGAGGGACGAGTTCAAAGCAATTAAGCCTGGAACCTGCTGCCAAAAAACCTGAACTAGCAATCTCCATCCATGCTCTTGTTGGTTCTCCCAACCCAAGAACCATGAGGCTTATTGGCTCTATTTGTGGTGTACGAATAGTTGTGTTGATCAACACCGGAAGCACCAACAATTTTGTGGATTCCTCAATCGTAGCCAAATGCCATACATCGGGATTAACAGTCAAGGTGGCAAATGGCCAAGCTGTCCATAGCGAAGGACTCACGCAATCTGAAGTTTTTCAGATGCAAGGTATTCCATTTAACACAGGATTTTTTGCCCTCACCTTGGGTGGTTGTGATGTGGTCTTAGGTGTTCAATGGCTGAAAACTCTTAGGCCTATCCTATGGAATTTTTCAAAGTTATCCATGGCCTTTACTTACAAAGGCAGCAAGATGGCGCTCCACGGCCTTACTCCTTCTGCATTCTCATTAGTGAGAGGTGCTGACTTCGGGAAGGCGGCTAAAATGGACAAAAGAGGTGTGCAGGCTGATCCATCCAAAATAGAGTCCATGCTCTATTGGCCTTTTCCAACTACTCTCAAGTCACTTCGTGGGTTCCTAACACTTACGGGATATTACAGGAAGTTCATTAAAAATTATGGCATCATCGCAGCACCATTAACAGCCTTACTTTGTAAGAACAATTTCTCCAGGTCCAACGAAGCCAAATCCTCTTTTCAGGACCTCAAAAGGGCTGTAACATCACCTCCTATTTTGGTGCTTCCTGATTTTTCTAAACCTTTTGTGTGATGCATCAGGTTATGGCATTGGAGTAGTTCTCTTATAGCAAGGCAAACCAATTGCTTTTTTTAGTCAAGCATTAAAGGGAAAAGCTCTTGCACTTTCAACTTATGAAAAGGAATTGCTCGCTTTGGTCTTGGCAATTAAAAAGTGGCGACCCTATGTCTTAGGATAGAAATTTGTGGTTCAAATTGACCAACAAAATCTCAAATATTTATTGGATCAACGTGTGGGTACTCCCGTTCAACAACGTTGACTCACTAAACTTTTGGGGTATGATTTTGAGGTGCATTACAAGAAGGGTAAAGAAAACTCAGTTGCTGATGCATTATCTAGAAAAGATACGGGAGAATTCTCAACTATTACACTACCATTGGCTTCTTGGTTATCTACTTTACGTTCTGGATATGCCACTCTCCTGAATTAATTCAATTGCAGGATCAGTTTCAAAAAGGGCACCTCGATACTTCAATTTATTCTATGAAGGATGGGCTAATTCTTTATAAACCAGACTTTTTATTGCTGCCAAATCTCCTATCCAGGATATGCTTATGGAACTCATGCATTCTAGCCCTCTAGGAGGTCATTCTGGATTCCACAAAACCTACCACAAGTTGAAATCTGAGTTTTACTGGAAAGGAATGCGTTGGGACATACGTACATTCATTCAGGAGTGTGAAAACTACCAAAGGAATAAATCGGAGAATATTCCCACACCTGGTCTACTTCAACCTCTCCCCATTCCTACTAAGGTATGGATGGATATTTCTATAGATTTTATTGAAGGTCTACCTCTCTCTCATGGGTGTAGTGCTATTCTGGTCATTGTGGATCGACTCTCCAATTAAGTATGCACATTTCATTGCTGTATCGCATCCTTATACAACTTCAAAAATAGCTACTATTTTTTTAGAGCATATATTTAAATTACATGGCATGCCTGCCTCAATAGTCACAGACCGTGACCCCACTTTTACCAGCCTATTTTGGAAAGAATTATTTAAGTTACAGAAAACCACCTTGCAATTCTCTTCTGCTTACCATCCACAATCTGATGGCCAAACTGAGATTGTCAATAAAAGTGTGGAACAGCATCTCATGAGTTTTTTGGGTGCTAAGCCCAGAGATTGGAAAAATTGGTTGGCTTTAGCTAAATGGTGGTACAACACCAACATTCATACTTCTACAAAACTAACACCCTTTGAGGTCGTCTATGGATACCCACCCCCAAAGTTTCTATATTTTTCTCTAGGTGCAACGAAACTTCAAGCTCTCGAGGGCAACTTACGTTCTAGGGATGAAATCCTAAAATTATTGCGGCATAGAATGAAGAAATATGCCAACATGCGAAGATCGGAGTGTGAATTTCATATTGGGGAATTTGTCTATCTACGACTACAACCTTATCAACAACAATCCCTAGTCAATCGGTGCAATAAAAAATTATCTCCTCGTTTCTATGGTCCATATATGATTCTTGAGAAAGTGGGGAAGGTAGCTTACCGTTTGGAGCTTCCCGGCAATTCTAGGGTTCATTCCACTTTCCATATCTCTAGCTTGAAGCTGAAATTGGGTCATCGAAACCTCCTCTCCACTAAGCTGCCACCAACGGCAGTTGATGGATCTCTTAGACCTAAGCTAGACAAGATATTGCAACGGAGAATGGTGAGAAGAAACAATAAGGCTGGCGTTGAGGTGCTTGTTAGCTGGAAGGGTCTCGCGCATGAGGATGATTCATGAGTCGATTATTACAAGCTGAAAAACGACTTCCCTAACCTTGAGGACAAGGTCACTCAAGAGGGGGGGATTGTTACGGGCCAAGCCCGGTAATTGGGCCTAAGAAGCTTGAGCACATATCGTCACCATGCCCATAGCATTATGAGTTATGTCCAGTAGTTTTACTGAGTTGAATTAGTCAAGTTGCAAATAAAATCTATTATCTACCTTGTTGGTAGTCAGATACGTAGTGGCGTCGTGTCTTAGTAGTTATTATTTCTTTAATTTCAGTTGTGATCATTTCCCTGTATTTCGGCATTCATGTGTATCAGTCGTGGTCATTTACTTTTAGTTGTGGTCATTTCCCTTGTAATTAGGCAATTACTTTGCCAAGTCTGTTGCGTTAGTCATCTATAAATGTATGGAATACATCAATGAAAAAATCATCAAAATTCTAGCCAACAAATAAATCTTGCGTTGGAAGGAAGCCTTTAGTCCAATGCTGCCACCGTGGACATTACCATCTCCATCATCATGCCTAGCTGGTGACAACCACTCTTCCCTCTCGGCCTTAACCCATGGAATCATTCTTTAGGTCTCTCTTTGTCCCCCGCCTCGAAACTGGCCCACAGCACAGCACAGCACCCATTCGCTTAGCGCGCAGGAAGGCAATAAAGTTCAGTTCATTACCCTTCTCTTTGTTGCCATCTTGCCGATCCACTCTCTCTCTTTATTCTCTCTCTCTCTCTCTCTCTCTCTCTCTCTCTCTCTCTCTCTCTCTCTCTCTCTCTCTCTCTCTCTCTCTCTCTCTCTCCACATTTTTGAATTTATGTGTTATTTTATTTATGGATTTGATGATCTGTGATTTTTGTTTGCAAAAGAAGGAGAATATTACTTCGATTGGCTCAAAGATCGCGATAATTTGAACTCCATGCCTTTTTTTCTGTATTTGTTTATCATAACCAATGTTTCATTTGTTTGCTTAGGAAAACCTAATGGGTTTTTTATTACTCTGCTTGATTGAAGTTTAGATTTTGTGGATTTTATTTTTTTGGGCTAATGAGGATTTGCATATAAGTTATCATGATATTATTTTTCTAGAAACACACTAAAGTGGAAGATACAAACCTGAAAAGGACCCGCGAAGACCTCCAAAACAGAATTGATATTCTACGAAAGCAAGTAGAAGTAAGTACTAAGTATCTTTTTGTTTTTTATATTTGCTGAGTTTCTTTTGTTACTAAGTTGTGATGTTTCTATGTTTGACAAGGGGCTTGTCATTGATGCTGTCGTGTGGCATGATGGAGAAGTATGGAGGGCTGCTCTTGACACATAGAGTCTTGAAGATGACCTAGATTCTAGGGAACTTTCTAACTTTATCCTCTGACTGATTATAGGTATGCTTAGTTGCTTGTGACTCTTGCGTGTCTTCAAAAGATTAAAAAGGGTTTTTGTTTAGATAGAATCGGGATTATGTTGAAAGGAAGGAATAGATTTTACAAATATCCTTGAAAACAACAAGTTAAGTTTGATGGTATATTGGTATATGTATCTTGCAGTTCAGCATCACTAATCGCTGCATTAATAAATTGACTGGTACTTGTCTCATTAATTTTTTTATGTTTTTTGTTGCATTGGGATTTGGAAAATTACAGAAACCAAAGAATTGGGGCCTAATAGTTTAATTAATATAACTTGAGTGGAGGTTTTGGTTCTTTATGTCTCATTTAATGAAAACTCCTGGCAACCATACAAAAGGCTTTTAAAGTTTGTTAAATTGTTTTCCTTTCACTTATTAAAAAGTAGGTTTGTTAAATTGTAGACTATAGAATCCATGAACCTATGATATCTTAAATGAACATCTACACTTGTTTCTATTTTGCAAGTTTTTTGAAAATTTGTTAATTGTTATTGATAAATAGCAAATACTTTGGTGTAATTATAGAGAAGCCTGGCTCAACCACCATGGAATAATAGCTAGGTTGGCTTAGTTCCTTGTTTTTTTTATATATATATTTTTTTAAATCTGGGACTTTAAGTGTTAATTTGTTCCAACATCCTTTTGTTTACGTTTTGATGGATAAGGCTTCAATAATCAAAGATGCTATTAAATACATCCAAGAGCTCCAGGAACAAGAAAGAAGAATCCAAGCTGAGATAATGGAACTTGAGTTCGGGAAAGCGAAGTAAAATCCGAGTTACGACTTCAAGGAAGAGCTACCCATCTTGTTGAGATCAAAGAAAAAGAGAACTGACCTTAAACCTACCTACTGCGTCCCCACATATATTACTCTTTGGTCCTGCCATTAGTTCTGCCATTTCTATGTTGAATGTTCATATGATTCCTATGTTGGGCGTGTTGAAGTTTTTTTATTCCTAATCCTAGATGAGATATTTCCAATGGAATTTTATAGGTTCTTTGACAAACCAAGAGACTTTGGTAAAGTGCTTGCCAAACATTTTGGCGCTAGACTGCTAATTGTTGATTCTCTTATGTTGCATGGTGAAAGCTTCCTTGATGCCTTTATATGATTTTCTCTTTTGTTGTTGAAATTTACCTCCTCTCTATTGTAAGGATTTTATTGCTGTCTTTTAAGTTGCAATTTTCTGTTAACAAAAGCTATTTCCACATTATTGTAATATAAGCTCTTGATTGGACCAAAGAATTACCAGTTTTCATCCATCTTACTTTTTTTTTTTTGGCACCGTTGCAAATAATTTTAGGGATCATCACCAAAAGATTCTGATTTTGTGAAAGAAGCTTTGAGGCCTAACTGAGCATCAATTTTTGTTAAACAAGTTGCACAGACTGCTGGGTTTCAGTATAAGAAGCCAGCTTCTAGCGTTGTGGTGGATTTTGTTTTTGATAAGTAGCGTTGAGGTTGATATTACAGGTGGATCGTTAAGTTCTCAGGCTCTACCGAAGTAGGAGGCATCCACTACATCATCAAAAAGCACTACACTCAAAGCAGGCACGCTATTTCTCTACCCTTTTATGTAACTATTACTATATATATATATATATGAATGCTTGATTATCCATATGCTTGGTTACTATGCGATGAATGGTTTATCATAATTGATTAATACTACATAGAGTCATTTTGAGTACTTCCTGTGCACTCCATTGATGTGATTGACTGCATCAATGTTTTTTAATACACAACCAATTACATCAGTAAAGTGCGCAAAATAGTACGCAAAAGTGACTGCACATAGAATTTTTTATCATAATTTATTTAGTATCAATTCTGCTATGTACAGTGGTGGGTAGGAGTCGGCATGCAATTGTATGACTTGGCAAAACATGACATCAGCATCAATAAAAAATTAAAAAACAAAACAAGAAGAAGAAGAAGCATACTCAGATAAAGTTACGGCAAAGAAACCCGATTCCCGTTCTCCTAAACTCAGACTTTCTCCCAGTTCAGTTCGCAAACCACTTTCTTCCACTTCCAATTCACTTATTGCTTAATCTTCAGATCTCTCCCAGTTCACAAACTGGATTTCAATTCTCCCAAACCCAATTTGTAACTTTCTCCCAAGTTCCAGTTCGTAAATTGCCAAATACCTCAAACAATTTGCAAACCCGTATACTTTTTTCTAGTTTTAGTTCTAGAGCCAACTGATACATTCAAGATTTTATGGATAGCTGAAGATAAACCACCACTGTGTAATGTTAAAGAATCTAAAGTCACCACTGTGTAATGTTAAAGAATCTAACTTATAATTTAATCCATAAAACATTAGCTAAACAGATTATAAATATGAGTATGAATTGAAAAATACAAACAAACATTTACAAGAAAAAAATTGTTTATATTGCTAGAAACTCAATTGCAGATTTCATGAATAAAATTTTCAAAAGCCATCAATGTCAAAATTTGGCAAACACAGGAGAACACACTTGTGGGGTTGGTGTAGAGTGGGCTGTGCAGGTTGGGAAGGGTGAGAAAGCTAAGAAGGAGAGGGAGTTCTAGCTCAGTGGCATTGTTGATGACGATCCTCAACGGGTTTGTGGGGTTCAGCCTTTGCACCCTTGACAAGTGAAAATCTCCATGTTATTGCTCCCACCTAATCTGAGATGAAGAGGGAGAAAGAGAGGTAGAAGAAGAAAAGGGGAGGGGCTCTGTTTATGAAATGCTGTCATTTTATTAAAGTGACGTGGGCTACGATTGCACATGGCGCTTGTCTTTAGCTTTTTTTCATTTAGTATACACATAATTTATTGCTGCATCATGTAAAATTTACAAATCTGTCGGTACATTACCTTTTGGAGTTCATCCACTACCTAATTCTCCTCTAAGGTATTCTTTCTGCATGCTATAAATCCCACACCATTCATTGGCATATAAGGATTGATTGGGGATTACAGTTTTATTTTGTGTATCAGGATCTAGTACTAATTCTTGTCTTAAGGGAATGATTAGTGATCTTATGCTGGGTTTGCCCACAATTCTGGTTGGGGATTGCCAATAGAAACATCATATGTTTGATAAAATGGTAGTCTTTATGTAAATAAAACAAATTATTTGACATTAAGTAGAAAACTATGCTTGTAAATAGGTATATAAAGACATTAGTAGACAATGTATAGCTAATGCATTCCCTTTGCCAACTAAGCATAGCAAGAAAGTGGATAGGTATGACTTAGTACGAAGGTGGTATAGGTATTGATCATTAATATATCATATCTAACATAGCTAACTTCTATGAATTTCTTATATGCATGACTTAATACAGATGAATTACCTTTAACATCTATGAATTTCTCTGTTAAAGACTTGCTTGACTATAATTGATTTATTAGGTTTGAAGTAATGATAGTACTCCAACACTCCCAAAGACTTGGTGTTGCTACATCTATTAGCAATCATTTATGGATGTTTTATAGCTATAATTCATTAAAAAATCAAGGGAAAAGGGTTGAAAACTTGAAGAACCTGAGAGAGAAAAGAACTTACCGCTATCTTTTACAGTTTCTATTGCTATCTATTTCAAATTTTTTTACTATCTATTTTGATTTTCATGTTTACATGATCCTTCTCTTAGAGTTGAGTTTTAATTTTAATGTAGAAGTATGTTCTTTCTCTTTAATTACTGGAAAATGAGGAATTGGCAGGGATCTTAAGGGGGTTGAGGTCGGACTAGGAACAACAAGGAGGAGGGATGATGGAGAACATTTGCTCCAAGAAGTCGTCGTGGGAGGTGGGGTCAAAGTGTGACCTGGTGGTGAATCTTAGAGCTCTGGATTTGTGACTATTGTTGTTGGTCATGATCAAATAGATATGTTTTGAATTATGAGTATAAAATTAATTGAAGAGGTACTGTGTTGTTGGATCATAATGACCCTCCTGTCATAAGATGATTGTTTTACATAAATTTTTATTGAACTTAAAGTTCTGGTTGGATTTTCTTATTAGTTACTCTTTGAGCTTGATTTTTTCTTCCTAAATGGAATTATGTATCACATATTGAGAATTATATTGTGTTTACTATATGGTGAACGCATGATAAGTATTTTATAGTTTTACTGATGTAGTATATTGTTGCTAAACAAATATACTCGGGGTCATTTCCTTTAGGTATATTATTATAATGGATGCATATATTCCTTTATTTTGAGATGCTTAGTTAACATATATGATTATTTTGTTTTGGTTTTTTTTTTTTTTTTTTGTTTTTGTTTTGCCATCTATATTACTATGATTGATTTGTATATTAGCTTATTTTGAGACGCAAGTTGATATGCTATGAATATTGATCTATAAATGATTTTATTATGTCATGAATAGTTCATATATATTATTAGGTTATTTTCTCTCAACTAGGTAAACGTCGCTTGGACGTTGCTTCACTACTAGTGTGTATATATATATATAATTATATCAAGATCAACAATATTGCTTGCATGACTCTAATTAGTACCAGTCAAAATATATCAAAATATCAGAACATATGAAACATAAAACAGTGCAGTATACACCAAGCACTAAGTAGAGATAATAGACCACCTTATCTCTACTTAATCAACACCATATATCCGGCCTTCAAATCTCAAACAAAAGAGTTATTAATGTCATATAGATATTCTACCCAGTCCAGGGATGGATCACCTCATCCCACTAATCGAGTTTGCCAAGTTACTTGCTCTTCACCATGGCTTCGGTGTCAAGTGCATCTTTCTCACAATTGGGGGTATCCATTAGAAGCCATGAAAGTCGTTCTTGAAGGCCTCCCCACCAATATAGATCTTATCTTTCTTCCTCCTGTGAGCCCCAAGGACCTCGAGGAAGCATAGCCTGGGGTCCAAATTTTTCTTACCATTACTCTCTTTACCATCCCTTCGTGATGTGTTGAAGTCATTACTTGAGACGACTCGGCTGGTTGCTCCCGTCTTTGACTCCTTTGCAAGCGACGTCCTAGAAGTTGCTAAGGAATTACAACTATCACCGTACTTTTTCATCTCCACAAATGCCATGCTTTTGTCACTCCTCTTGCATCTTCTGACATTGGACAAGACAATTCCATGCGAGTATAGAGACCTACCAAAACCATTGAAACTCCTGGGGGTGCATACCTATTCACAATAGAGATCTAATAAACCCAGTTCAAGATTGGAAAAGTAAATTGTACAAACTATTTATTCGCCATGTAAAATGTCTCCCATTAGCCAAGGGGATCATGGTTAACACGTTCATCAATTAGGAAGGACGAGTCATAAAAGCTCTAGAAGAGAACAAAGTTGGATATCCCCCAATTTATCCAGTTGGACCAATCATTCAAAGTGGCTCAGGTACTGATGATGAAGATGACGAGTCAGGGTGTTTAAGATGGTTGGACAATCAGCCAGGTGGTGCTGTCCTATTTGTCTCTTTTGGGAGTGGTGGGACCCTGTCGTATGATCAAATAAATGAGCTAGCCTTAGGATTGGAATCAAGTGGGCAAAAATTCTTATGGGTGGCAAGAAGCCCAAACAATGAATCTTTAACACCGCATACCTTAAATAGCGGAGCCATGACGATCCTCTTACTTTCTTACCACAAGGGTTTCTAGCTAGGACTAAAGGTCAAGGTCTAGTCGTGCCCTCTTTGACGCCGCAAGCTTAGATCCTAAGACATGCCTCCACGAGTGGGTTCCTGAACCACTACTGTTGGAATTCAACTTGGCGAGCATCATGATCAATGGCACATCGTTGATTACTTGGTCGCTTTATGCAGAGCAAAGAATGAATGCAGTATTCTTAGCTGAGGATTTAAAAGTGGCATTAAGACCAAAAGCTAACGAGAAAGGCCTTGTGGATAGAGAAGAAATTGCGAAAGTCGTGTAGGGTCTAATGGCTAGAGAAAAGGGGAAGAGTGTTCGCAAGCGTACGAAAGAGCTAAGGATTGCTGCTGAGAAAGCAAAAAGTGCAGATGGTTCTTCCAAATTAGCATCGAAACTTGCTTTTAAACCGAGATCAATTTAGTTTTCTTGATCTTCTTCTTTATGGTTCTTGTTTTTCTTTTAGTTAAAGTCACTTTGTCATGTGCTGTTGTTGCATATTTATGTGAAAATAGAATGATTGGTCGTGCCCTGTTTTACGTCATTGGTGCCTTGGTGGTTGTTGTCTTACTCTTTGTTGTAACCCAGTTGGTTTCTTACTTGCTGAATAGAGGATGAATGCAATATTACTTGTTAAGGATCTCAAAGTGGCCCTAAGACTAAAAACTTACGAGAAAGCTACAGTGAACAGAGAAGATATTGCGAAAGTTATTAAGGGACTAATGATCGGAGAAGAGGGAAAAATGGTTCATAACCATATGAAAGAACTCAAAATTGTAGTTGAGAAAGCATTGAGCGAAGATAGTTCTTCCATAAGGTCACTCCCTGAATTCACATCAAAATTGGCCTCAGATACTTACTAGTTTAGAGAGAAAGCACTTAGCGTAGACGATTTTAGTTTTCTCGCTCTGTCTACCTTTCATCCTTTTTTCTCTCAAGAGTTCAATTTTATATCACTTTATCATGTGTTATAGTTGGCTTCAGAAGATTTGATAGAATTACGAATCTTAATATTAATTTTTTGTGCCTTGGTGGTCGTTTTCTTTACGACTCTTATTACAAGAAAAGTTTTCATCTGGATTTTTGCCCTAAACCTTCCAAGAAATTAAGGTAGCTGGCTGATGGCTTCGACGTAAACATCGACACATGTAACCTCTTGTAGTGAGTAAGCAATAGAGGTCATGGTCTAGTTCCAATACAAACATAAACAAAAGTAGTCCAAAGCAAATAAAGAACAGATAGAAGAAGTCGGATGGTCGTTGGTTTCACAATAGGACTAAAGGTCTCTGTGTAATTGAGACCCGGTTGCTGATGAAACCCCTGAGCTACAAGCCTAGCCTTGCGTCGCTCAAGTGTACCATCAGCACACCGTTTAGTCTTTAAAATCCACTTGGATCCAAGAAGGTTATAGGTTGGAGAGGGGGAGACAAGTTTCCACGTCTGATTTTGAAGGAGGTCGTCGAACTCTATGGTCATGGCAGTATGCCATTCTAGATGTTTGGAGGCTTCGGAAAATGATGAGGGCTCTTCTGGAACAGGTGTGGAATCTGGTGGGGAGGAAGAAACAGAGGAAATCGAAGCCATGGGTTTGGACGAAGGCCAGGGAATCGTCCCATCGGTGGGCCGCAGAGGACACCGGATTTGAGTTTTAGATCGTGTAACCATGGAGTGAGTGAATGGTTCAAACGTACTGGGTAGTGAAGGGGGTAAAATCGGGGAAGAGGATGAAGAGATGACTGCGGCAGAGTTAGGGTTTGGTGACTGCGGAAGAGATGAAGTGGAATACTCGGGTCCTGGGTTTGGACTTGGACGAGATATGGGTGAAGAAGGGGTAACGGGGCCTTGTGAGGAAGTTGGGTCAATAGGTGCCGTTATGGGTACGGGCTGGGAAGGAGTGGACTGAAGTGGAGTTGAGGAGTGAGGAACCGATGTATCTGGAGATAGCAAAGAAGGGCCTGAAGTAAGAGTGTGATTATTAGAAGTTGGGCCAGTGGATCGGGACAGAGGAGTGTTTTGAGAAAAAGGAAAAATCATTTCATCAAAGAGTACGTCTCGAGAAATATATGTATTCCCAGACTCAATGTGCAAGCAAATGTACCCTTTATGATCAGGACTATATCCCAAGAATACACATTGTTTAGAGTGAAAATCCTTGACTCACTCAAAAATGAGTAGCACTAAAACTATCCCAAGTGCAGGAGGATGTCGTGTAATAATTAAGAATAAATTCCTAAATCGTCTCCTCAGGGAAAGTTATTTAGAAATCAAACTCGTTGAAAAAAGTGAAAAACTTCACAAATAGAAAATAAAATGATGGTATGTGCAATGGATGGGAGAGGACACTAGTCTTGGACTAGATTCATATTTTTAGATTTTGATTGTTGGATCGTAATGTAAAGGACTAATAGATTAAACTCAGAAATTGATAAAACTAAATTAAGAATTAAACTAAATTAGGAAGTAATTGACAAAATATGCACTGAAATTGAAAAGCCCCAAATTCAATGTTCTAGGGTTCATCATTATATTCAAATCACAAATTCTCAAGTTAAACCACCGTAATTGTAATCAATATTAAAATGAAAGCTTAACGAAACGATAAGAATAAATAACACGAATTAAATGAATAACAAATAAATTACTCAAACGTCTAAATCAAAATTTTCTAAAATAATTCAGAAACTCAAAACTGAAATGAAATAGCAAGTAGGGAATTGAAAAGATCAAGCCAGTTGAATGGAGATGAAGATTCGAAGCGGTGGAGGAGGCTGAGCTGCAGTGGCAATTGGACCCCTCAAGGAGTTCTTCAATCTGCTGCAGTGTGAGTGAATGATCCAGTGGAAATTGTGTAACTGCGTGAATGATCGATTGAATGAATCCTCCTCTTCGAATCTGAACGAAAATCAAAGGAAAAATGAATTCTAAGTGTTTCTCTACTCAAAAACCGAGTTTTCCAGCCCAAGAGTCGTCCTAGGATGTAAAAAAAACATATATATACTCTGACGGCGGAATGAACCCTGATCTGTAAAAATGCGATATTCGCTCGAGCGGAATGTCGAGCGAACATCGAGCGTTCGACTCTGCCTAAGTTCGCTCGAGCGGCCTGTCGAGCGAACATCGAGCGTTCGACTCTGCGTGAATTCGCTCGAGCGGCCAAATGCCTCCGCTCGAGCGATCTTTTTTCCCGCATCTCGCTCGAGCCCACTGTCGAGCAGAAGTCGAGCGTTTGAAGCCTGACTTCGCTCGAGCGGCCAGAAGCCGCCGCTCGAGCGAAATGTACCATAATCCATATTAATTGGCAGTTGATAAAATTAGAGCAGAAATTCATGCTTTTAATCAATTAAAATCACAACTTTGATTTATTCATTTTTCCATATAAAACCAATGATAAAGTAATGAAAGAATTAATATATATTGGTTCCAAAAGCATTAAAAATGTAATAATTCAACTCAATCACACCCCCAAACTAGCATTTTGCTAATCCTTGAGCAAAATAGTGAAAATTAATTGAGATGAATATTGCATAAAGATCGAAATTCAAACAAAAACAATCAAACACAATTCTGAATTCTCACAAAAGTGACACGTTACTACTCAACCCCCAAGGGTTATACCCACCAAGACTATCTTAACAATCTTTCACATAGAATTAAGGCAAATGGCTCAGAACTCAAATGTGTGTGTGGAGCTAGATCGGTTGTGTGTTCCTCATTACTAGCCATGATTTGCCATAGGATTTTTCAACCTTAAGATTAATCATTGCTGATTCTAACTACCTCAAAGCCCAAGGGTCTAGCAGTTTTCACGCCAGCTCTGTTTTTAAAGGTTGGACACTCAACCCCCAAAGTCTTGGGTAACTGTTTCTAGCCCTTTTTACTTAGGAAAGTTCACTAAGTTGCCTTTATTCCTTTTCTCTTTTTTTTTTTTTTTTCTTTTCATTCTAATCTTTTCAAATCCTTTTCCCTCTTTTTTTTTTTCTTTTTTTCCTTCTTTTTTTTTCTTTTTGGCATGGCTCGGTAGTCCTGTAGTTTACTTCTCCAGTGTTAAATCAATGAATGGTAAATAAGGAACACTACAAGCGTAAGCATGTGCAAAATGTCCTTCAAAATTTATCTTTCGTTCTACAAAAATTTTATCAAGTTTCATCTCAATAAGCATAATATCCCGGTGTTTCAAGCCACATATCAACAAAATATGATGCATCAAAAATCATGCTCTATATTTAAGTTTGAAAATAAATCTTCACAAATGATCCCGCTCAACTACTCCACCAAGATGCTCAAATTTCACAAATCTTTTTTTTTTTTTTTTTTTTTGAAACTGTGCACACATGCTACCCCCAACTAGTGAGAGACATAGTCCTCAATGAGTCGAGCGAAAGAAAAGAAAGTGCACAGAACTAAGCAAGCAAAACAAACAATCAATCATGAAATATAAAATCAAAGCAAAAGAACAAATAAAAACAAAACAAGTAAAGAAAACTGTAAAGAAAGAGAAACAAATCAAAACACTTCCCTGGGGTCTTGCACAAGCAAGATCTCTTCATGTGGATCAAAGACCTTCAGAAATGACTTTAGACGTTATCCGTTGACAGTGAAGCTATTACCATTCTTCGGATTGACAATGTCTACCGCACCATGAGGATGAACGGTCTTTACAATGTACGGCCCACTCCATCGGGATTTCAACTTTCCAGAAAAAATGTACAAGCGAGAGTTGTAAAGAAAAACTTCCTGGCCAAGTGTGAAATACTTTGGATGAATTTTCTAATCATGCAGAATTTTCATGCGTTCCTTTGCAATCTGAGCGTTGTCATAAGCATTCCGACGAGCTTCATCCAATTCATTGATCTGCAATTTTCTCAACCCTGAAGCTTCATCAAGTGACATGTTAACATGTTTTATGGCCCAAAGAACTCGATGCTGAATATCAACAGGTAAATGACAAGCTTTACCATAAACTAATCAATAAGGAGACATCCCTAGATTTGTTTTAAAAGCTGTCCTATAAGCCCACAAAGCATCAAGAAGTTTAACCGACCAATCTTTCCTATTAGGCTTGATGGTTTTCTCTAAAATAATTTTTATCTCTCTGTTTGCCAATTCAGCTTGCCCATTTGTTTGAGGGTGATAAGGAGTAGAAACTCTGTGTGTAATACCATATTTCTTCACAAGTGTAGAAAATGGTTTGTTGCAAAAATGAGAACCCCCATCACTTATAATAACTTTTGGCATGCCAAAACGAGCAAACAAAGATTGCAAAAATTTCAGGACAACATGATGGTCATTTGTTTTGCAAGCAATGACCTCCACCCATTTTGAAACATAATCCACAGTTAAAAGAATATATGTGTTTCCAAAAGAAACCGGAAAAGGTCCCATGAAGTCTATTCCCCAACAATCAAAAATTTCTAAAGTCAGAATAGGGGAAAGAGGCATCATGTCTCTTTTGCTAATGGATCCCAATTTTTGACAAGGCTCACAAGCCTTGCAAAAATTATAAGCATCTTTAAACATGGAAGGCCAGTAAAAACCACTTTGCAAAATTTTTGAAATTGTTTTCTTTGCTGAAAAATGACCACCACATGCACCCATATGACAAAATCTCAAAACAGAAGAAAACTCATCATCAGGAATGCATCTTCAAATCAATTGGTCCGAACAATATTTAAAAAGATATGGATCATCAAAATAAAAGTGTCGTACCTCAGAGAGAAACCGACGCTTATCTTGGGTGGACCATTCAGAAGGCATTCTCTCAGTCACCAGATAATTGACTATGTCAGCATACCAGGGAGCTCTATCAACCACAAACAGCTGCTCATTCGGGAAACTATCATCAAGAGGAAGGCTGACATTTGAAGAAGGAGATGATGACAATCTAGAGAAGTGGTCAGCTTCCACGTTTTCAACTCCTTTCTTGTCCTTAATGTTGATGTTGAACTCTTGAAGTAATAGAATCCAGCGAATCAAGCGTGGCTTTGCATCTTTCTTAGCCAACAAATACCACTTACTGTCTGAGATGGGATAAATGATACCCACTGCGAGTAGCTTAAGCACCTCCTCTTTCACAACTTCCTTCATGGTAGGATTGAGCCTACGTTGAGTATCACGAACTGGTCTAGCATCGTCTTCAAGATGGATTCTGTGGGTACATACAGTGGCATCAATGCCTTTGATGTCAGCTATTGTCCAACCAATTGCGCCTCGATGGTTCCTTAATACTTCAATCAACTGTGCTTCATCCTTCTGATTTAGCTTTGAGGAAATAACCACAGGAAAAGTGCCTTCTTCAGGACCAAGGAACACATACTTTAAATCTTGAGGAAGTGGTTTCAGTTCCAACTGGAGAACTTCTTCCTCTGAAGATTTAAGCATGTCTGGTGGTGGTAGAGCTTCAAACTGGGGTTTCCATCTTGCTCCCGCAAATTGTACTTCAAGTGGTAAAGATGAATCTGCAAAACAATAAAAAAAAATCAAAGTCATCTTCATTGATATGATCAATTTTCTCATCAAGTAAAAATTCAGGTGTCTGAAAAATATAATCATCATCAGAGAATGGAGAAGTTGAGCAAATAAAATATGTTGGTGTCAAACTCTCCACAGCATTCAGATCGCTTGTGTCATCAAAATGTGCTGGCATCTTGCAAGCGTTGAAAACGTTCAACTCAAGTGCCATGTTCCCAAAGGTAAGCTTCAAAACTCCACTTCTGCAATTGATCAATGCATTTGATGTAGCTAGAAATGGTCTTCCCAGGATGACAGGAGCTTGATAAATAGTGAAGACCGGCTGCTGCATGTCAAGAACCACAAAATTCACTGGGTAGTAGAATTTGTCCACCTGGACCAACACGTCCTCTACAATGCCCCTCGGTACCTTAACGGATCTGTCAGCCAGCTGTAGCATGATGGAGGTCTTTTTCAGCTCACCCAATCCTAACTGCTCATATACTGAGAACGGTAGCAAGTTCACACTACTCCCCAAATCAAGTAAAGCTCTCCCAATGCGTGATTCACCAATCATAATGGAAATGTTGGGAGAGCCAGGATCTCCAAACTTCCGAGGAGTCTCGCTCAATATCAATGCACTAACTTGCTCCGTTAGGAAAGCTTTCTTCTTCACATTCAGTTTCCTCTTCACTGTGCACAAGTCCTTCAAAAATTTTGCATATGAAGGCACTTGTTGTATGGCATCCAAGAGTGAAATATTGATCTTCACTTGCTTGAAAATCTCTTGGATCTCCGTGTGATACTTGTTCTTTTGGCCAGCTGCCAATCTCTGAGGATAGGGAACCACAGGTTGGTATCCCTTACTAGTCTCAACATCTGCACTCACAGGCTTCTTCAGCTCTGGTCTTACTACCTCTGGTTCTTTCTCAACTTCATCATTCTCTGTTACATCTTCAGGTGTAGGACCAACTACCTGTGTGTCTATAGGCATCTCTGGTTGGGGAACTTCCTTCCCACTTCTCAAAGTAAGAACTGCATTTGCTGTCTCAATAACATCCCCTGAGACATTATGCACTTGTTGTTGTTGCTGCCTGTACACTTGAGGATTAGGCTGAGGCTATGCTGGAAATTTCCCTTTCTCTAGGGTGCTCAAGGTTGTGCTCATCTTATTAATAGTGCCTCGCAACTCATTTATGGCCTGAGTGTTCTGATTATTTGTGGTGGCCTGAATCTGCATGAATTGCTGAAGTGTATTGGCCATCTGAGCCATACTGTCATCTAGAGTCTTCTTTGCAGATGATGAAGGCTGAGAACTCTGTGCAGCTACATGAGGCTGAAATCCAGGAGGAGCTACATAAGGATAGCTCTGAGGATTCTGATATGGTGGATACTGGTGTTGATGAGCACCCTGATTAAATGGCTGCTGCTGAGGTGGTGGGGACCGACCAGGCTGATCATTTCTCCATGAGAAATTTGGGTGATTCCTCCACCCCGGATTATATGTGTTAGAGAAAGGCTGATTATGTGCTCTATTAACCCAGTTAGCTGATTGCATCTGCTCAGACCCACCTTCTTGAAATACTGGCATAATCGGGCAGTCTTGGGTCTTATGGGTTGAATCAGCACATATAGAACATGCCTCTACTACTTTCACAGCCTTCACTTTTTCCATTTCCATGACCTCTAGTCTTCTAGTCAATGCAGCTATTCGGGCCTGAACATCGGTGTCTTCTTTAAGCTTATATCTACCCCCTCCAGAAATAGCCCTCAGTGGCTGTGCTGCTAATGGAACTCGATCAGTACGAGTGTTTCACTGTTGTGCGCTCTCAGCAAGGTAGTCAAAAAACGATAGTGCTTCATCAGGTTCCTTGCTGAAGAACTCCCCATTGCACATTGTCTGAACAAACTGCTTGCATTCTGGAGTAAGACCAGTGTAAAAATAGCTCACCAACCTCCAAGATTCAAAACCATGATGTGGACAGATGTTCATCAAATCCTTAAATTTTTCCCAACTGGCCTGAAAAGTCTCATCAGGTCTCTGACTGAACTGACTAATTTGCTCTTGCAAAAACTGAGTTCTCTGAAAATGAAAAAATTTTTGTAAGAATTCACGCTGCATATCAGACCAACTAGAAATAGAATTAGGCCTCAAAGAATTAAACCAAATCTTCACTTTATTCTTTAAAGAGAAAGGAAATAAACGAAGTCTAATGAATTCATCAGTAACAGCCCTAGTGATAAAAGTAGTACAAGCCAACTCAAAATCTGTCAAGTGCTGGTAAGGACTCTCAGAATCCATCCCGTGGAACTGAGGTATTACTGACATCATGCCATACTTAATAGAGAAATTAGATGCATTTTCAGGTAAAACAATGCATGAAGGTGTAGTGGTGCGAGTGGGTTGCAAATAATCCTTAAGAGTGCGTGGTGCAGGTGCAGCCATGTTTTCTAGTTCAATTTCAATTTCCTCACCTGACTCACTAATAAAAAAGACAGAAGAGTTATCTATCTCCAAACTGTGTATACTACTCTCAACACTCGATGTGACTATATGCAACCTATTTGAACTGTCCCTCACCCATGACATGAAACATCAGTTTAAAGAGCATAATAAAAATAACGAGTTTAAATTTAAGTTAAAATACGTTCCCCGGCAACGGCGCCAAAAACTTGACTCACTCAAAAATGAGTAGCACTAAAGCTATCCCAAGTGCAGGAGGATGTCGTGTAATAATTAGGAATAAATTACTAGATCGTCTCCTCAGGGAAAGTTACTTAGAAATCAAACTCGTTGAAAAAGGTGAAAAACTTCACAAAGAGAAAATAAAATGATGGTATGTGCAATGGATGGGAGAGGACACTAGTCTTGGACTAGATTCATATTTTTGGATTTTGATTGTCGGATCGTAATGTAAAGGACTAATAGATTAAACTCAGAAATTGATAAAACTAAATTAAGAATTAAACTAAATTAGGAAGTAATTGACAAAATATGCACTGAAATTGAAAAGCCCCAAATTCAATGTTCTAGGGTTCATCATTATATTCAAATCACAAATTTTCAAATTAAACCACCGTAATTGTAATCAATACTAAAATGAAAGCTTAACGAAACGATAAGAATAAATAACACGAATTAAATGAATAACAAATAAATTACTCAAACGTCTAAATCAAAATTCTCTAAAATAATTCAGAAACTCAAAACTGAAATGAAATAGTAAGTAGGGAATTGAAAAGATCAAGCCAGTTGAATGGAGATGAAGATTCGAAGCGGTGGAGGAGGCTGAGCTGCAGTGGCAATTGGACCCCTCAAGGAGTTCTTCAATCTGCTGCAGTGTGAGTGAATGATCCAGTGGAAATTGTGTAGCTGCGTGAATGATCGATTGAATGAATCCTCCTCTTCGAATCTGAACGAAAATCAAAGGAAAAATGAATTCTAAGTGTTTCTCTACTCAAAAACCGAGTTTTTCAGCCCAAGAGTCGTCCTAGGATGTAAAAAAAACATATATATAGTTTGACGGCGGAATGAACCCTGATCTGTAAAAATACGATATTCGCTCGAGCGGAGTGTCGAGCGAACATCGAGCGTTCGACTCTGCCTAAATTCGATCGAGCGGCCTGTCGAGCAAACATCGAGCGTTCGACTGTGCGTGAATTCGCTCGAGCGGCCAAATGCCTCCGCTCGAGCGATCTCTTTTCCCGCATCTCGCTCGAGCCCACTGTCGAGCGGAAGTCGAGCGTTTGAAGCCTGACTTCGCTCGAGCGGCCAGAAGCCGCAGCTCGAGCGAAATGTACCATAATCCATATTAATTGACAGTTGATAAAATTAGAGCAGAAATTCATGCTTTTAATCAATTAAAATCACAACTTTGATTTATTTATTTTTCCATATAAAACCAATGATAAAGTAATGAAAGAATTAATATATATTGGTTCCAAAAGCATTAAAAATGCAATAATTCAACTCAATCAAAAATCGAAAAAATAAGTAATCGGGTGATTTTCCCATTAAAATTTCAAACGGCAAATGATTTTTAAGTACAGGAGTAGGCATGCGATTTATTAAATATGTGGCGGTGTGGAAAGCCTCAGCCCAATAGATGTGAGGAACCAAGGCATGAGAAAGAAGAGATAAGCCTGTTTCGACAATATGACGATGACGTCTTTCAACAATACCATTTTGTTGGTGAGAATAAGGGCAAGTGATTCGGTGATTAATTCCAAATTTTAAGAAAATAGGATGAAGAGGCCGAAATTCACCCCCCCCCCCCCAATCAGTCTGAATGGAAAGAATCTTGGAAGAAAATTGTGTAGTGACATAGTTTAGAAAGGCAAGAATGATAGTTGTAACATTAGATTTTAATTGCATGGAAAAATACCAAATGAACTTAGAGTAATCATCAACAATGGACAGAAAATAACGAGATCCTTTAGTAGATAAAACTGAGGCCGGACCCCATACATCCATGAACATTAATTGAAAAGGAAAGGTAGAACGTGTGGGAGAGACAGGATGAGGAAGAGCATGAGCTTTTGAGGAGAAGCATGCTGAACATGAAGACACAGTCGTGCTGGTGGTAAGAGGAAGACTAAACCGTTGAAGAGTCAAGGATGTGGTACGAGGAGAAGGATGTCCCAACCTGGAGTGCCAAAGCTGAGCCGATGTTCTAACAGCAGAAAAGGCTTGCAGAGAGATGGAAGAGGGCACTTCAGCCGCATGAAACACATATAAACCATTCTCAACGGACCCCTGAAGAAGAGTTTCCTGGGAACGAACATCCTTCACAAAAAAAAATAGAGGAATGAAATTCAAAGAATACATTATTGTCAAGACAAAACTGACGTACTGAAAGAAGGTTGCGAGATATAAAGGGAACATGAAGTAAATTATTGAGAAGAAAGTTGCCATTATTGGAGCTGAAGTTGGCGGATCCAAAATGCTGAATGGGAATACTAGAGCCATCTCTGATGCATACTTGGTCTGATCCTCGATAAACACTAGAATCCACATTAAGATTATTAATATCAGAAGTAAAATGGTGCGTGGCAGCGGTGTCAGGAAACCATGTGTTTGAGGAAGAAAATGATGGAGCAAGAGCAGAATAATTAGCCGTAAACCCAGTAGGTGGAGGAGTGGGATAAGAATGATCATATCGATGATAACAGGCAGCTGCTTCATGACCCAGTTTGCGACAAACTTGACACATGGGGCGTGAGTCCATGGAGTAGAAAGAAGCCCTCGGCCATAACCATGACCGCGACTTCGACCTCCACGGAAATTGTTTCCTTGACCACGAGAGGAAATATTTGAAGCAGTGAACTTGGTGGTGTTATGGGCGGCGATAGAGGTGCCAGAAAGGAGGGACTGGGTTTGATGGGAGAGCCTTGATTCATGATTCAAAAGGTAACTGAAAATCTGGTGAGGTGATAGAGAATCTGGACGTGTGGTTAAGGAGGTTACAAGACTCTCATATTCGGTGCCCAACCCAGCAAGAAGATAAATTGCAAGTTCAGAATCATCTAGGGGACGGCCAGCGGCGCTTAAGGAAGAGGCAAGGGACCTTACTTTATTATAGTATTCTATAACCAATTCAGCTCCTTTTTTTAGCATAACAAGCTAAAATTTGGTATGTATGAGATGTGCAGAGGACTTGGCAGCAAACAGGTTTTGTAAGGTCGTCCAAACCTCACAAGGGGTAGAACAATCCAAAACTTGTGCCAAGATCGAATTAGACAAAGAGGAATTGATGGTGGAAATAATGAGTTTATCCTGTAAACGCCATTGCGTGTGCGTTGGATTTTGTTTATCATTTAGCATAGTTGGAGGTTGAGGGAAGGAACCATCAACATATTAAAAGAGTTGATGCCCTTCAAGGTAAGGAACAATCCGAGCTTTCCATAAAAGGAAATTTTCGATTGTAAGCTTGAAATTGATATAATGAGATGCAGTGGTAAGAAGGGTGGGATTTGTGGGAGTTTTATCTGTTTTGGCCATGAGTAATGAAGTAGCCGAGAAGTAAAAAAAATTGGACGTTGGTCCGTTTACGCTCCGATACCATGATGAAAACAGAGTATAGACACACTGAGTGTTTGATAAAAGGCTTTAAAGAATCTGCTTATAAAGAAATGTACTGCATCATTTTACTGAATATTTCCTCACTGCATTACAGGAGTATAAGAGGTCCGTATATATAGACCTTGTCATAATAGATTTTGCAGACAAATACCATACATCATTTGACACCTGTCCAACCTAGTTTATTACAAGAAGATTCTTCAGACTTCTTCTCGATTATTCTAGAAGAGTCTATTGCTTTAACAATCATTAACCATTAAAAGCAAGAATACGGCAAGCAAAACTCTGAAGCCAGTCATATTCGCATTGTGGTTCCTGAGAGAATTCTTGTGCTTAAAAGGTATCATATTTTTTGTTCTCATTACTTCTTCTTCTTCTTCTTTTTTTTTTTTTTTTTTGTGGGGGGGGGGGGGGGGGGGGTTGATTTTTACCCTACTTGTGAGGACCTCTGCCTTTGCTTTTGCTGTGAAAATATCTACTTTTGCTGCTTGTGAGGATCTCAGTTTTATTTCGAATTGTAATCTACGAGTTCTACCCTAAGATTTTCTCAAGGATACTAGATTCTGCATATACGAGTTCTGCCCTAAGATTTTATTAAGGATACTAGATTTTACATATACATCGTAGGATGTTGAGATAATTCTAACAAGTGAGAAATTTTTGGTAAAACACGTAGAAAGGGAAAATAGAATGTCCCCTGCACTGCAATGGGAAATTCCCACTGCCCTGGAAGTCTCTAGGAGATGGTCAGCGAGAGATCGAAAGAGAAATCATAGATTAGTGCATCCGGAAATGTGCTTCACTAGGTGAATTAACATGGTGTGGATGGGTTTAGTGTTGTATCCCTTGACATGGGCTGAATTGACTGCATAATAGGTGCACATGTTCATCGTTTGTAAGCGCATTAAGTTATATACATGAGCATTGCATGCATGTGCTCGGTCCAATGTGGCAGAAATGTGTATATGAATTGGTGGGTAACATTGAAAAGGGAACAGGGAGATAAGACTCGTAATCCCATACCTTCTTCCTATGAAAGATTGTGTAGGCCTATCTTATCTTTGTCTTACAATATTTGGAGCATTTCAACTTTTTGCACCTTCTACATACCTTTTGCCCATTTAAATCATGAGATTAGGTTTTTAGTCCAATCTTCTGGTCATCATCATCAACTCCATTCTATATTTAAAAATTAATTAATTGATTAATTTAATGTGTTTTTTTCATTGTAAATGGTTGGATTATCCATCAAGGATAATCTTAAAAGGAGAGAAGAGTTATCTTACTGCACCTGGCTGGTGGTTAGGTAGATTCTGTGTATGCAAGGACAGAGAATTTATTATGTCTAATGGTAGACACCCCCTGCAAAAGGAAGAAAGGTTTCCATACCTTCTAATAGAAATACTTAATTCTCCCAAGAAAAAGAAAGTTTGAAGTAATTTTCTAGTTAATGGTTAAAAATGCTACGTGTCAATTGATAACACTGAAATTAATAACACTAGATATGGTCTTAGATCTCACGAAGTATGGTGCAAAAGTTGGTAGGGACACTCGTATGGTTATTAGATGCATTGATTATTTTTGTAAGGGGTAACCTTTGTACGCATCTAATATGATGGATTGTATATTAATGAAATCACTCACTCAGTGTCATTAGATGCAGTTGTTGTAATTACTTGTGACAGATTTAGAATGTCTTCATCAATTTCTTCATCTTCTATTGTGAAAGAAGAAACTAAATTGTTAAGGAAGAAGGAACCACTTTGAAAAAGAAAGAAGGAAATTGTGAAGAGGGAGTTGGGAGTGGAAGTCAACCAAGTCGATATTCAAAGACAGCAGACATCCGGCATGAACGCACAATACTTCGTATGTATTAGGTGATTTCCATAATAATTTCATTGTATTTGATACAATCATAATAAAATCTCCAATTAATAGGAACTTTGTACATCATGGTTTGAAAACTTTGTTGTGTATAATCATGAACTCCTAGTCGCTCAGTTTGTTGTAGTGGACAGATGGATTAATATACCTAACGGGGTGTATTTGGATCAGGATAATTTAATGCTTCATTTTTCTTTTGCTGGTCAGAGGATTTTTATCTATGAGTTGCCTCTTCCTAAATTGGGATTTTGATGCATTTTATTTTCTTGAGATTGATTCCAGTGTTTTTTTTTTTTTTTTTTCCTTTCCAACCTGAGGTCAAAAAGTCCTAAGTAACTCGAACACAGTTCTAATAAACGTGGAGAAGCTGTTAAAATTTATTAATTCCTTGGTGCAACACATGCCACGACTTCACAACCACCTGTAGTGCTGAAGTCCAAACCTGACTGCCTGAACCATCAACAACCTCAATGTCTTCACTATATAATGGTTCTTCTTCAAGTTCTATACACACGAAAATGACCTGAGAAAGAATATTACATAAGTAATGAACATGGAATTTTAAAAGGAAAACGTAACTGATTAATTTTATGATTTCCTTTATAGCAGCCTCATCGGATCAATTTGTCACTATCCAGAAACGGAGGCTTGCAGCTAATAACACAAACAAAATGACAATGAAACGCCAAAGACAAGAAGTTGATATCCATTAATAGCAAAAGTCGGTGGTGCTTTTTACATGAAAAATCATATAAACTTAAAAAAATGAAAAAAAATAGTAGGCGGTGCTTCCAAATAAATGAGAAAAACTCCTTAATCATCATGAAAAAGGTGGTTCGAAAATCCCATAAATAAGAGGCACTACTTGTCTTCATCAATGTAATTTAAGATCATATAATTAGCTGCAGTAAACTGCAAGACCAGATTACATCACTCCTCATTCCGATCTCGTTCGATATCCCCAAGCACAGCTCCATACAGGTCCGGTTGTGTCCCAGCCAAGCTATCCTGTTGTGTTCCATCCACCCCAAGTTGCATCTGATCATATAATAAAATATTGACTTAAAACGAGATTTAAAGATCATGCCATACAAAATCATGAACATTAGAGAGAGTGACATGATGTTCTATATATATATATGCATATATATTGTGAAATGCCACCCTTTTTAAGAACTTTTTAAACACAACATGCTTGCTCATGAACTTACAGAGATATGGTCTTGTGAAGGCAAAAAGTGTTGAGTTATAAATACCAGTATCGTATATTGCAGATGAAGGCAAAAATTGACAATCAAAAAGAATTTAGCATAATTTAGAGGTTACCATATTCACTTCAAACAACTCGGCATAATTTATGAGTTATCATGAATACTTCAAACAATTTAGCATAATTTATGAGTTACCAGGAGCATTTTAAACAACTTAGCATAACTTATGGGTTAATAAAAGCACTATGGCCGTGCTTTAAATATGGCAGTGAATTACAAAGAACTAATTCAAATTTTTGGGACCAAACCAGGAAGTCACTCTCAATATTCCAGAATCGCATGCATGTTTGGGTAGATTAAAAATTTATCAAAGATGACAGATAGAAGAACTAAAGAACAGCTTAAATTAAAAGAACATGGCAAATGAACTTAAAAACAAAATCCCAACAAATGAGAATTAGAGAAGATTTGTGCAGTCCATCGAAGTTGGGTTATTATCGAAGATGAGGCAAAACTAATCTATTTCTTTTGCTCTAGCACAAAAGTGAAGAAACACACCAATAAAAAGCAATGATGAAGAAGCGCACCAATAAAAAGGATGAATATTAGAGTATGATAACAGACTCATTCATGGGTAAAAGGACGAAGCACACTTCCCCGCCAACAAAAACAATTAAACGAAGTGAATTCAATTAATTGAACCCAGAAAAACAAATCGAAAAATACCAAACTACTCTAAAAAAGTTTCAAATGAAATAGAGAAAGTTGATGCACTCACCGTGCGAGAGGGAGTCAGAAACTTCCACTGCACGAGTACGAGCAAGTTTGCAAGAGAGGGTCTGAAGGAGAAGAAAGGGTTATGGGATATTTCGGGCTACGTAAATGCGAGAAGAGTCGATGTAGTAGGTTATTGCATACAAAGAAAAGCACTTCCTCAGTGTATAAATCATTTCTAAAACAAAATCAATGCTTCCACCATTAAGATGTAATAGTTATAGTTAAAGCAAAGCAATGGAATCCAACCAACAGATCTGAGACGACGAGGAGTGGCGGTGGGGGAAAGGATATGACTTTCCAAGAATACTCACAATCTGAGAGAGAGAGAGAGAGAGAGAGAGAGCCGGCATGAGATCACTTCTGGCGAGTGCGTAGATGTGGCAACATGGGGGAGAAATGGTGGCAGAGATGAGAGAGAGACCCACAATTGGCGACAATGCAGAGTGGTCAAATGCCGGGAAAAATGGAGCCTGGTATTTGCATCGTGGGTTTGCATCCGTCGTCTTGTTGTCTACTTCATGTTTTCATTTTTTTTAAACTACCACCACGTCATCTGGGAGTGCGCAAGTCGTGCGTGAAATAGACTGTATATAGAAGAACAGATAGGGCAATAGTCTGTCCATTTCTCATCCTACCAAACCTAGCAAAAGACTTCATAAAACATAAGCTACGGAGACGCCACCAAAAATAAAAGGAAAGATCCCATCTATATACAAAAGGAAAATGCTGGAGAGAGTAAAAACCCAATAACAGAATGAAAAAAAAAAAATGGAGTCGTTATATAGTCAAAACTACAAGCTTACTACGATCAAACAGTTACACATTCTTTAATGTCTGAACCACCCCCACCCACCCGTGAGTAGCCTTAGTAAGGGTGAACTTGTATGCATGTGCCCCATGTCACACGTTGGATTTCCCTTGAGATCAAACTGCGAGTTAAGTGGGAGGCCATGGCAGTGGGCTGTAATGCTAGTCTCCCCGGGGGTTTAGGTTCCATGGGTGAGTCCTAAGGACTCTACCATGGGGTGATTCCCCAGTCATAAAAATAAAAAATAAAAATTGTCTGAACCACCCCCTCTCAATGCAAAAAAGCCTCCCAAAAAATAACTTCCTAATTACCTAATTCCTATAAATCTGAAAGACGCCGAATTCCAGAAGAGAAAAAAGTAGGCTTCTTTAATATTTAAACAACAATGTTGCCACGATTACGTGCATGCTCTGTACCCTTTATCTCCAGGAAAATATCAATCAGTGGGTCTAAACTCAAATGTACTGAGATATAAAATCTCAAACAAGTGCTTATTCCTCATGGAGATGGGGGTTACGGAAATTCCGCAAGTTTCTTTACAAATTTACACAAATATGATCATCCATTGGTTAACTAGTAGCAAAAATCTTATAATTCCAAACATAGAAATTAAGATTTTCCGAACAAGCCAAAAGAAACCCCTAATTTCATATGAATCTAACGAAAGACGAGAAAAATCTAAACTTTTTACAAATGAACAGGCTTCCAGGGAGAAAAAGTACAAAGAAAGATACCTTACGAGCTTAGAAAAAGAGAATATGGATGGTACCCTCTGAGTCTCTCTCCCAGATGCGCAAATGATCACTTGGAAGTTTTAACCCCATCGTTGGCGATCTTCTATAGGGATTGGGAATTGCTACTGCCAGAACTGGATGTGCTTTCTGTTTAAAAACCTTTCACTTCTGGGGCTCCTTCTGATTGGTCACCGGCTGACGGCTATATATTGAAAGGGGAAGATGCTACTGAGTCGGGCTAGCGTGCCGCTTGCACGCTGGTGTAAAATTTATTTTTTATTTTTATTTTATTTTTTTATTCATATTTTTTTAAATATATTTTTATAAAAAATAAATATATATCAATACATTAAAAATTACTTTCTTAATTATTAAATTAAAAAAAGATTTCATTGAGCGGACAAATTGAGTGGTCACTATTGGGCGGCAAAGTAGCTTTTTTCAATGTTAAATAGTTATTTTGTACTTTCAATCTTACCGTTTATATATTTAATTTTATTTTTTTATTTAATAATCAAGTAAATAATTATTAATAAAATTATTTTTTAATAATTATTATTTTTTTATTTAAGATAGCTGGCTGATGGCTTCAATATAAACATCGACACATGTAACATTATAACACCCATGTTATATTATTGATGTGGTTAGTTGTGATTTTCGTTTTTTTCCAAGCAAAATCACTTGTGACGATCCAAAGTCGCTGTAAAAGGTCTTTTATGTGGCAATTTTTTCGATCCCTAGAACAAAAACGCAGCTACAGTTAATTGTGATCTCTTGTAGTGAGTAAGCAATAGAGGTCATGGTCTAGTTCCAATACAAACATAAACAAAAGTAGTCCAAAGCAAATAAAATACATATCTAGAAGTAAAGTAAACTAGGCCCCCATGAAACAACATTAAATCTAAAAAAGCAGGGATAACACATGGTCCATGAAGCCCATCAAATCAAACCCATCTCACATGGATACTCAGATATGAGCTTGTGATAGAAAGAGGGCCAATAGTAGTATGAAACATAGAACACCCGAAACGTAAATGATGGGTCCAATCACATAACGGTAGCGCGTGTTTGATACATGGTTTATTGCCTCCACTGCAGCCATGTAAACAAATGATACTGGAATAAAAACCAGTACAATTATAACGCCGACCATGTTGAACGGAGGACCAGATCTTAAAAGCTTAAGCAGCACATCAACTAGCTTATTGGTAATTCTTATGAAAATGGCGGTGCAATCATAATCAGTCTCATCTTGCTCCCTTGCACTGCCAAACAAATAAAATAAGAGAATGAGAAATTGAATAAATCTTATTTTAAATGAAATAAGCGGAAGAGCTAAAAATAATAATAATACTACTATAAATGTAGATTCAATATCCAGGCTTCAACTTTTAGATCATGTATGTGGCTGTAAAGTTTTGGTCATCCCGCGAATGAAATCAAATCCCTAGAGGCCCATAGCCCAATATATTCATATGTGCTTATACATAGAAAAGTCAAGAATTTATACGAAGAGATTGGGTAGTTTTTTGTTTTTAATTTTTTTAATAATGGGAGACCTTGAAAATATTTATTAAGGGGGTATATTTATAGCTCCTGGGAAAGTATGTGGGAAACTACAACCTTTGGTTCTTCTGTAATTATATCCAAGGCAATAGATATATACGTAATTCTTTTATCACCGGGGTCTGTAACCAGGAAAGTGTTGGCATTTCTGTAATTCTTTTATCACCGGGGTCTGTAGCCAGCCTGTAACCAGGAAAGTGTTACACTTTCCTGGGAGCGCGCTATAAATATACCCATTCAGTTTAGTTTGCAAACACACAGACGGAGAGAATAGCAGCTAACAGCAGCAGCAACTCCGACAATATGAGGTAATTATTGTCTCGATCTATCATTTCGTATCAATTAAAATCTCTGGTCTTCACATGCCTTTGTTAAATTTCTATTAATCATATATTTTTGGTTAATAGATAATATTGTATATTGTATATATTTTTTTTTGTTCAGAAATAATTTATCATAGCTAGCTAGGCTAGGCTAACTGTTATTGATATAATATCTACTATATTCAAATTAACTTCTTTAAAACCCCTCTCGGTAAAATAATATCTTAAAATCCTCATATCCATAGACCTTAATAAATATTTTCAAGGTCTCCCATTATTAAAAAAATTAAAAACAAAAAACTACCCAATCTCTTCATATAAATTCTTGACTTTTCTAGGTATAAGCACATATGAATATATTGGGCTATGGGCCTCTAGGGATTTGATTTCATTCGCGGGATGACCAAAACTTTACAGCCACATACATGATCTAAAAGTTGAAGCCTGGATATTGAATCTACATTTATAGTAGTATTATTATTATTTTTAGCTCTTCCGCTTATTTCATTTAAAATAAGATTTATTCAATTTCTCATTCTCTTATTTTATTTGTTTGGCAGTGCAAGGGAGCAAGATGAGACTGATTATGATTGCACCGCCATTTTCATAAGAATTACCAATAAGCTAGTTGATGTGCTGCTTAAGCTTTTAAGAGTGATGAATTTATCTGGTCCTCCGTTGAACATGGTCGGCGTTATAATTGTACTGGTTTTTATTCCAGTATCATTTGTTTACATGGCTGCAGCGGAGGCAATAAACCATGTTTCAAACACGCGCTACCGTTATGTGATTGGACCCATCATTTACGTTTCGGGTGTCCTATGTGTCATACTACTATTGGCCCTCTTTCTATCACAAGCTCATATCTGAGTATCCATGTGAGATGGGTTTGATTTGATGGGCTTCATGGACCATGTGTTATCCCTGCTTTTTTAGATTTAATGTTGTTTCATGGGGGCCTAGTTTACTTTACTTCTAGATATGTATTTTATTTGCTTTGGACTACTTTTGTTTATGTTTGTATTGGAACTAGACCATGACCTCTATTGCTTACTCACTACAAGAGATCACAATTAACTGTAGCTGCGTTTTTGTTCTAGGGATCGAAAAAATTGCCACATAAAAGACCTTTTACAGCGACTTTGGATCGTCACAAGTGATTTTGCTTGGAAAAAAACGAAAATCACAACTAACCACATCAATAATATAACATGGGTGTTATGATGTTACATGTGTCGATGTTTATATTGAAGCCATCAGCCAGCTATCTTAAATTAAAAAAAATAATTATTAAAAAATAATTTTATTAATAATTATTTACTTGATTATTAAATAAAAAAATAAAATTAAATATATAAACGATAAGATTGAAAGTACAAAATAACTATTTAGCATTGAAAAAAGCTATTTTGCCGCCCAATAGTGACCACTCCATTTGTCCGCTCAATGAAATCTTTTTTTAATTTAATAATTAAGAAAGTAATTTTTAATGTATTGATATATATTTATTTTTTATAAAAATATATTTAAAAAAATATGAATAAAAAAATAAAATAAAAATAAAAAATAAATTTTACACCAGCGTGCAAGCGGCACGCTAGCCCGACTCAGTAGCATCTTCCCTTTCAATATATAGCCGTCAGCCGGTGACCAATCAGAAGGAGCCCCAGAAGTGAAAGGTTTTTAAACAGAAAGCACATCCAGTTCTGGCAGTAGCAATTCCCAATCTCTATAGAAGATCGCCAACGATGGGGTTAAAACTTCCAAGTGATCATTTGCGCATCTGGGAGAGAGACTTAGAGGGTACCATCCATATTCTCTTTTTCTAAGCTCGTAAGGTATCTTTCTTTGTACTTTTTCTCCCTGGAAGCCTGTTCATTTGTAAAAAGTTCAGATTTTTCTCGTCTTTCGTTAGATTCATATGAAATTAGGGGTTTCTTTTGGCTTGTTCGGAAAATCTTAATTTCTATGTTTGGAATTATAAGATTTTTGCTACTAGTTAACCAATGGATGATCATATTTGTGTAAATTTGTAAAGAAACTTGCGGAATTTCCGTAACCCCCATCTCCATGAGGAATAAGCACTTGTTTGAGATTTTATATCTCAGTACATTTGAGTTTAGACCCATTGACTGATATTTTCCTGGAGATAAAGGGTACAGAGCATGCACGTAATCGTGGCAACATTGTTGTTTAAATATTAAAGAAGCCTACTTTTTTCTCTTCTGGAATTCGGCGTCTTTCAGATTTATAGGAATTAGGTAATTAGGAAGTTATTTTTTGGGAGGCTTTTTTGCATTGAGAGGGGGTGGTTCAGACAATTTTTATTTTTTATTTTTATGACTGGGGAATCACCCCATGGTAGAGTCCTTAGGACTCACCCATGGAACCTAAACCCCCGGGGAGACTAGCATTACAGCCCACTGCCATGGCCTCCCACTTAACTCGCAGTTTGATCTCAAGGGAAATCCAACGTGTGACATGGGGCACATGCATACAAGTTCACCCTTACTAAGGCTACTCACGGGTGGGTGGGGGTGGTTCAGACATTAAAGAATGTGTAACTGTTTGATCGTAGTAAGCTTGTAGTTTTGACTATATAACGACTCCTTTGTTTTTTTGTCATTCTGTTATTGGGTTTTTACTCTCTCCAGCATTTTCCTTTTGTATATAGATGGGATCTTTCCTTTTATTTTTGGTGGCGTCTCCGTAGCTTATGTTTTATGAAGTCTTTTGCTAGGTTTGGTAGGATGAGAAATGGACAGACTATTGCCCTATCTGTTCTTCTATATACAGTCTATTTCACGCACGACTTGCGCACTCCCAGATGACGTGGTGGTAGTTTAAAAAAAATGAAAACATGAAGTAGACAACAAGACGACGGATGCAAACCCACGATGCAAATACCAGGCTCCATTTTTCCCGGCATTTGACCACTTTGCATTGTCGCCAATTGTGGGTGTCTCTCTCATCTCTGCCACCATTTCTCCCCCATGTTGCCACATCTACGCACTCGCCAGAAGTGATCTCATGCCGGCTCTCTCTCTCTCTCTCTCTCTCTCTCTCTCTCTCTCTCTCAGATTGTGAGTATTCTTGGAAAGTCATATCCTTTCCCCCACCGCCACTCCTCGTCGTCTCAGATCTGTTGGTTGGATTCCATTGCTTTGCTTTAACTATAACTATTACATCTTAATGGTGGAAGCATTGATTTTGTTTTAGAAATGATTTATACACTGAGGAAGTGCTTTTCTTTGTATGCAATAACCTACTACATCGACTCTTCTCGCATTTACGTAGCCCGAAATATCCCATAACCCTTTCTTCTCCTTCAGACCCTCTCTTGCAAACTTGCTCGTACTCGTGCAGTGGAAGTTTCTGACTCCCTCTCGCACGGTGAGTGCATCAACTTTCTCTATTTCATTTGAAACTTTTTTAGAGTAGTTTGGTATTTTTCGATTTGTTTTTCTGGGTTCAATTAATTGAATTCACTTCGTTTAATTGTTTTTGTTGGCGGGGAAGTGTGCTTCGTCCTTTTACCCATGAATGACTCTGTTATCATACTCTAATATTCATCCTTTTTATTGGTGCGCTTCTTCATTTCTTTTTATTGGTGTGTTTCTTCACTTTTGTGCTAGAGCAAAAGAAATAGATTAGTTTTGCCTCATCTTCGATAATAACCCAACTTCGATGGACTGCACAAATCTTCTCTAATTCTCATCTGTTGGGATTTTGTTTTTAAGTTCATTTGCCATGTTCTTTTAATTTAAGCTGTTCTTTAGTTCTTCTATCTGTCATCTTTGATAAATTTTTAATCTACCCAAACATGCATGCGATTCTCGAATATTGAGAGTGACTTCCTGGTTTGGTCCCAAAAATTTGAATTAGTTCTTTGTAATTCACTGCCATATTTAAAGCACGGCCATAGTGCTTTTATTAACCCATAAGTTATGCTAAGTTGTTTAAAATGCTCCTGGTAACTCATAAATTATGCTAAATTGTTTGAAGTATTCATGATAACTCATAAATTATGCCGAGTTGTTTGAAGTGAATATGGTAACCTCTAAATTATGCTAAATTCTTTTTGATTGTCAATTTTTGCCTTCATCTGCAATATACGATACTGGTATTTATAACTCAACACTTTTTGCCTTCACAAGACCATATCTCTGTAAGTTCATGAGCAAGCATGTTGTGTTTAAAAAGTTCTTAAAAAGGGTGGCATTTCACAATATATATGCATATATATATATAGAACATCATGTCACTCTCTCTAATGTTCATGATTTTGTATGGCATGATCTCTAAATCTCGTTTTAAGTCAATATTTTATTATATGATCAGATGCAACTTGGGGTGGATGGAACACAACAGGATAGCTTGGCTGGGACACAACCGGACCTGTATGGAGCTGTGCTTGGGGATATCGAACGAGATCGGAATGAGGAGTGATGTAATCTGGTCTTGCAGTTTACTGCAGCTAATTATATGATCTTAAATTACATTGATGAAGACAAGTAGTGCCTCTTATTTATGGGATTTTCGAACCACCTTTTTCATGATGATTAAGGAGTTTTTCTCATTTATTTGGAAGCACCGCCTACTATTTTTTTTCATTTTTTTAAGTTTATATGATTTTTCATGTAAAAAGCACCACCGACTTTTGCTATTAATGGATATCAACTTCTTGTCTTTGGCGTTTCATTGTCATTTTGTTTGTGTTATTAGCTGCAAGCCTCCATTTCTGGATAGTGACAAATTGATCCGATGAGGCTGCTATAAAGGAAATCATAAAATTAATCAGTTACGTTTTCCTTTTAAAATTCCATGTTCATTACTTATGTAATATTCTTTCTCAGGTCATTTTCGTGTGTATAGAACTTGAAGAAGAACCATTATATAGTGAAGACATTGAGGTTGTTGATGGTTCAGGCAGTCAGGTTTGGACTTCAGGACTACAGGTGCTTGTGAAGTCGTGGCATGTGTTGCACCAAGGAATTAATAAATTTTAACAGCTTCTCCACGTTTATTAGAACTGTGTTCGAGTTACTTAGGACTTTTTGACCTCAGGTTGGAAAGGAAAAAAAAAAAAAAGCACTGGAATCAATCTCAAGAAAATAAAATGCATCAAAATCCCAATTTAGGAAGAGGCAACTCATAGATAAAATCCTCTAACCAGCAAAAGAAAAATGAAGCATTAAATTATCCTATACAACAAACTGAGCGACTAGGAGTTCGTGATTATACACAACAAAGTTTTCAAACCATGATGTACAAAGTTCCTATTAATTGGAGATTTTATTATGATTGTATCAAATACAATGAAATTATTATGGAAATCACCTAATACATACGAAGTATTGTGCGTTCATGCCGGATGTCTGCTGCCTTTGAATATCGACTTGGTTGACTTCCACTCCCAACTCCCTCTTCACAATTTCCTTCTTTCTTTTTCAAAGTGGTTCCTTCTTCCTTAACAATTTAGTTTCTTCTTTCACAATAGAAGATGAAGAAATTGATGAAGACATTCTAAATCTGTCACAAGTAATTACAACAACTGCATCTAATGACACTGAGTGAGTGATTTCATTAATATACAATCCATCATATTAGATGCGTACAAAGGTTACCCCTTACAAAAATAATCAATGCATCTAATAACCATACGAGTGTCCCTACCAACTTTTGCACCATACTTCGTGAGATCTAAGACCATATCTAGTGTTATTAATTTCAGTGTTATCAATTGACACGTAGCATTTTTAACCATTAACTAGAAAATTACTTCAAACTTTCTTTTTCTTGGGAGAATTAAGTATTTCTATTAGAAGGTATGGAAACCTTTCTTCCTTTTGCAGGGGGTGTCTACCATTAGACATAATAAATTCTCTGCCCTTGCATACACAGAATCTACCTAACCACCAGCCAGGTGCAGTAAGATAACTCTTCTCTCCTTTTAAGATTATCCTTGATGGATAATCCAACCATTTACAATGAAAAAAAACACATTAAATTAATCAATTAATTAATTTTTAAATATAGAATGGAGTTGATGATGATGACCAGAAGATTGGACTAAAAACCTAATCTCATGATTTAAATGGGCAAAAGGTATGTAGAAGGTGCAAAAAGTTGAAATGCTCCAAATATTGTAAGACAAAGATAAGATAGGCCTACACAATCTTTCATAGGAAGAAGGTATGGGATTACGAGTCTTATCTCCCTGTTCCCTTTTCAATGTTACCCACCAATTCATATACACATTTCTGCCACATTGGACCGAGCACATGCATGCAATGCTCATGTATATAACTTAATGCGCTCACAAACGATGAACATGTGCACCTATTATGCAGTCAATTCAGCCCATGTCAAGGGATACAACACTAAACCCATCCACGCCATGTTAATTCACCTAGTGAAGCACATTTCCGGATGCACTAATCTATGATTTCTCTTTCGATCTCTTGCCGACCATCTCCTAGAGACTTCCAGGGCAGTGGGAATTTCCCATTGCAGTGCAGGGGACATTCTATTTTCTCTTTCTACGTGTTTTACCAAAAATCTCTCACTTGTTAGAATTATCTCAACATCCTACGATGTATATGTAAAATCTAGTATCCTTAATAAAATCTTAGGGCAGAACTCGTATATGCAGAATCTAGTATCCTTGAGAAAATCTTAGGGTAGAACTCGTAGATTACAATTCGAAATAAAACTGAGATCCTCACAAGCAGCAAAAGTAGATATTTTCACAGCAAAAGCAAAGGCAGAGGTCCTCACAAGTAGGGTAAAAATCAACCCCCCCCCCCCCCCCCAAACCAAAAAAAAAAAAAGGAAGAAGAAGAAGAAATAAGAACAAAAAAAATGATACCTTTTAAGCACAAGAATTCTCTCAGGAACCACAATGCGAATATGACTGGCTTCAGAGTTTTGCTTGCCGTATTCTTGCTTTTAATGGTTAATGATGCCTTTAGTGGATTTGGTTGGGAGGTTGGTCTGCTACCATCTCGGTTTAATGATTAATTGCTTGGCCGCTCTATGCAGAGCAAAGAGTGAATGCAGTATTCTTAGCCGAGGATCTAAAGGTTCTCTCTTCCTTTTTGCAATTTTGATTCCATCAAGATAGAATTTTTAGTTTGTTCAATTTGATATCCAAATTTAGATTTAGACTGAAACTCATATTAGTAAGTTACTTGGCATCACTACTTTCAACTAAATCATTTAAAAATATATTTATGTGTGGTGTTAAAGATTTTGTAGCACGCGGATGCATACAATAATTGATCGGAATCGATCCCTACGCTAAAATCATCATTGCCATCTTACTCGGAAATTAAAAAGGAAAGAAAAAGAGTCATTACTCGTTAGTAGAAATATTTTATAAACTAAAACCATCGTATTGTCATCTCAAGAGCTAGCTTTTTCAAACGTACAATTCACTCAATCCTTTTCTAACACGTTTTTCCCCTTGACCATCTTCAAGCTTGGACCTCAAGAAAACAACTGGAGACAATTATCAGTACACGTCTCTCTTCCCATCCTTAGTACTAATGTACTATACAAGTATAATATATATATATATATATATTTTCCACTACACCTAACACAGAAAGAACTCCGAGCTCTTCTCCTACAACAAGTCAGTCTCTTCATAACGCCGTCTCTTCAAAACAAGAAGTTATTCTCCATGGAACAAGAATCACACATAGCTATTCTACCAAGCCCAGGGATGGGTCACCCTATCCCCATAGTTGAGCTTGCTAAGCGACTTGCTCTTCACCATAATTTTCGTGTCACATGCCTCATTCCCACAACTGGGACTCCATCCAATGCCATTAAAGGCGTCCTCGAGAGCCCCCCCGCCAGCATAGACCATGTCTTTCTTCCTCCAGTGAGCTTGGAAGACGTCTCCGGAGCTCTGCCTGGAATCCAAGTCTCCCTCACCATGGCTCGTTCTATGCCCTCTGTTCGCCATGTGTTGAAGTCCTTAGCTGAAACTACTCGGTTGGTTGCAGTTATCCTTGATCAATCTGCTAGCGATGCACTAAATATTGCCAAGGAACTCAACGTCTCTTCGTACATTTTCTTCCCCTCAAATGCTTTGGCGTTGTCATTGCTCTTGCATTTGCCAGAGCTGGACAAGACAGTTCCATGCGAGTACAGAGACCTCCCAGAACCTTTGAAACTTTCTGGATGCATACCTATTCACGGTAGAGATCTGATGGACCCGATTCAAGACCGAAAAGGTGAATGGTACATATTGTTTCTTCGCCTTACAGAACAACTCCGATTAGCTGAAGGTATTATGGTTAGGAAAAGTCTAGTTGTAAGCACATTTGTACACTAATATGTACACCAATTTATTGTGATTGGTCAAAAAGTAGATTTTATTAAAAACAATACTAATTTAAATTTTAAGTATGAAAGAATCAGTATTGGTACACAAATTAGTACGCGACTTTGCTTGTATATAACAAAACTCGGTTAGGTTAATACATTTATGGACTTACAGGAGAGAGCTATAAAAGCTTTGGCAGATGAAGAAGCTAGAAACCCCCCTCTTTACCCAATTGGACCCATGATTAAAACAGGCCAAAGTACTTATCAGGTTGAAGGGTGGGAGTGTTTAAGGTGGTTGGACAATCAGCAAAGTGGCTTAGTCCTATTCGTCTCTTTTGGGAGTGGTGGGACTCTCTCTTCTGATCAGCTAGAGGAGCTAGCCTCAAGATTGGAATTGAGTGGGCAAAAGTTCTTGTGGGTAGCAAGAAGACCAAACAATGATTTGGCTAATGCAGCATATCTTAGTAACCAAAGCCATGAGGACCTTCTTGCTTTCTTACCGCAAGGGTTCATAGAGAGAACCAAAGTGCAAGGCCTAGTGGTGTCATCTTGGGCACCACAGGTCCAAGTCCTTAGCCACTGCTCAACCGGTGGGTTCTTAACACACTGCGGTTGGAACTCGATTTTGGAGAGTATCGTCAATGGGTACCACTAATTACATGGCCGCTTTACTCATAACAGAGGATGAATGCAGTATTACTAGTTGAGGATTTCAAAGTGGCCCTGAGACCAAAAACTGACGAGAAAGGCATAGTGAACAGAGAAGAAATTGCAAAAGTCATTAAGGGACTAATGGTCAGAGAAGAAGGAAAGAGAGTTCACAACCAAATGAAAGAACTCAAAATTGCAGCTGAGAAAGCTTTGAGAGAAGATGGTTCTTCCACAAGGGCACTCTCTGTATTGGCATCAAAATTGGCCTATCCGTTGTATAGATCATAGAATACTGTCATTGGTGGAATGGGAGAGTACGTACCACTCGAATTGGAAGATCTTTCAATTGCATTAATCGAGGCGCATGCAACGTACGCGCGACATGGTAAATTCTTAATTGCATTAATCTTTGATTTTTATCTGTAGTGAGTACTTTGTTGCTAAATAGGTAATGTGATCTGATTCAGTAAGATTGATCCACGTGAAGAACTCTGCATCTTTCTTAAACTAGCTTTCCATCATTTCCATAATTCAAATCCAATTTCTTTAGTTGTGGATTATAGACCATAACTTCAACTAGACAATGCCATATGTGCATATTTCTAAAACTAGCTTTACATTATTTCCATAATTCAAATGGTGTTTTAGAAAAATCTTTAGATGAAACGCTATTTAAGATAGACATTGCAGTTTTTAAGGCGCCACTCCACAAATATATAGGAATATTACAATTATTGAATATAGTTCTTACCATATCTATAAGGGTACAGTTTAGCCTTTCAACAACACCATTTTGGTGAGGTGAATCTGGCATTGTATACTAAGCAATAATGCCTTATTCCTTGAGAAAATTTGCAAATGGACCTATTCGTTGCCCTGACATTTGTGTATCTACCATAATATTCTCCATCATTGTAAGGTCTTATGATCTTTATTTTCATTTCTAATGTCTCTCTACTTCTTTGTTATATATTCTGAAAGCATCATAAACCATGAATAGTCATCAATAAATGAGATAAAATATCTCTGACCATTCAAACAAGGGGTACTAAATGGTCCACAGATGTCAATGTGTATGATCTCAAGAATTTTCTCACTCTTCTTGTTACCTCACTTCTTACCATATCCAAAAGGGTACAGTTTAGCCTTTCAACAACACCATTTTGGTGAGGTGAACTTGGCATTGTAAGCAATAATGCATTCTTCCTTGAGAAAATTTACAAATGGACCTGATCGTTTCCCTAACTCTATGTATCTACCATAATATTCTCCACTCCTGTCACGTCTTATAATCTTTATTTTCTTTTCTAATGTCTCTCTACTTCATTTTTATATATTATGAAAGCATATAGTACTTCAGATTTATAAAAAATGAGATAAAGATACATAAATTGTGAGTAGTCATCAATAAATGAGATAAAATATCTCTGACTATTCAAACAAGGGATAGTAAATGGTCCACATATGTTAGTGTGTATGATCCCAAGAGTTTCCTCAGTCCTCTTGGCACCTTTACTGGTTTTGTTGGTTTGCTTACCTTTATGCAATTCACACAAGTACCAAAATCTGAGAAGTCTAAAGTCTTTAAGACTATCATTAACTAATTTTTTAATTCTCTCTATGGAGATGTGTCCCAATCTCTATGTCATAGTATAGAGAAGGATTCATCAATGTCTAAAGACTTTAGTTGGGCAGCAATATCCCTCATTTACATTATGTGCTCACTCATGCTTCTGGATTTGCCATGCCTCATAACTAATAATTTATTTATTATGGTACTTGCCAATGCCTTATAAGAACTAACAAATTACTCTTCAATAGCGTTTATGTAGTCCTTGACTTTATCATACTGTGGAATTGAACTTCTAATGCTCTTACCCACATGTGACTTTATGAGCATTAGATTTCATCGGTTAGACCACTCCTACATTTCATAGGTATTTTTATCTAGCAATGAACTTGATTAAGTGGATATAGGTGGTTCATCCACATGGAATGTCAAGTCTAAGTCTATGCACCCTAATGTTAAAAGAACATTTTCTTTTCAGTTCGACAAATTATCCCCATTTAGAATTGAGATATTAGAAAATTTACTATTTAGAAAAAAAAAGTCATAGTAGCTACAATAACATAACCAAGAACATATATCAATGCTTTGAATCAGACAATAACTATAGTTTGAATCGACCAATTTCTAATTCAAGAAACAAAATCTCCCTATTGGCAAATATTGTAATATGCATAAGATTTACTTATAGTTTTCTTTATAATAAGACCAATGTTTTACAAATATTTAAGAAAAAGAGATCCCTCACCTATGGGTATAGGAAATCTCTTTTTCCTAATATCATTTTTCACTATCTTATTCCAATTAAATGATCATTTTTTTAATTAATTACGTCCGTGTAAGGCCAATTAATTACTATAATGATTTAGTTGCAATACGAAATGCCATTATAACACAATATCTTAAGATATTGTGGGTATTCTTAATACACAATAATACTTTTACTCTAATATAACATTTTTTAATAAAATCATTACAACATACTCATCAATGATGATATTACATAATCAAATAATTAAATAACAAGATAACTCAAAATATATACACACTGACTAGTCTCAATGCATGAAACTAAGTATGAGTTTTGTGTTGTGTACAAAGTTTTCGAATAAAATAAATTAGTCATAATAATTCTGCTGGCCTAATTGTCAGCCAAACAAATGGGCCTTTTTTTTTTCTTTTCTTTTTTTAAATAATAGTTTATAAATAAAAGTAACCATTTCTTTTTAATCGGCCTGATTTGTTTTTACAGATAAGATGAGATGAGTTGAGATTAAAGTTAAAGGTTGAATAAAATATTATTAAAATATATTTTTTTAATATTATTTTTGTTTGAAATTTGAAACAGTTGAATTATTTATTTTATTTTTATTTTGAGATTTGAAAAAGATAAATTATTTATTTTATTTTATATGATGATTTGAAAAAATTATAATGATGAGATAGTTGAGATGAGTTGAATTGAGATAGTCTGTGAAAGGCCTAAAGACCAAGATCAAGTGGTTAACCCATTTCAAAAGTTGAGATTCCTGGCCCGTTGGAAGCTCTGAGGAAAAAACACTTTTTTCTCAGAATACTTAACCGACTAAAGACTAATCAGGCCTTCAAGCCACATTCACTCCGTTGTTGGACTCGACTTGACTCAACGAACTAATAATCCTCCATATCAACATGGGCTTCAACAGACAAGCTGATCAGATGGCCCAAAAGCCCATTGCACATAATAGAAGATAAACTCTAACATGTATTTCGATCTGTATTTTTCTGCATATGCCCAAACATGTATTTCCCTTTAACCATAGAGATGAACTCTAACAATAACTCATAGATCGAAATAAACACAGTTGCCCAAACATGTATTTCAACAAACAATCCATATAACAATCGATATCCCTGCTAAACAACGTGGCACAAGAGTTTTGCTCTCGTACTACTATTGTAAGATTTGAGAGAAAATCTAGTAATAAAATAATCATTAAAATACTTACCTCTGGTCATCGTTGATTAAGTATTCAAAGGAACTAATTATTTTTGGATTGTGAACGCTCAGATTTTTATATGGATAGTATTGGATAGAGGTTTTCAGCTTATCTTTATTTATGTTAATGTATATGACTGATAGAGAATTACAGCTTATCCACTACTTTTTTAAGTGTTGCTTCCTTCTATTAAGGAATGTAATTGTTCATTTTTCAATGAGTAGTATCTTTCTTTTAATTATCTAGAGTTTAATACTAATAAATAATCTTTTAAAAATAATGAGTATATATATATAATATCTGAAAGGGTGTACGTAAGCCACCTTAAGTCTCTTACAAGGAGACGTGTTTTTTCATTAAATAATTAAAAAATTATTATTTTTATTCGAGTAATGTTATATATAATTTTGAAGTGTGCAAATGCTGCGCAATATTTTTAAAAAAGAGTGAGGATCACTATTAAAAAATTAATTTTTTGTGTGAGTCATATATTTATTCAATTTTTTAAATAGATCGTATGGCGCTTGCGTACTTACATAGTAGCTATTGTACTTCCTTTTGTTATTATATTTAATAGTACAATAACATGATATGGCGCTATAGAAACTTTGAACATCTTTTTTGGTTTTTGTTTCTTTTTTTTTTTTTTTTTTTTTTTTTTGAACTGTTGAAAAAACATTTTGGACACAAGAATCAAATTGCATATTGGGTCTTAATTAGTGTCGCAGGAAGTACTAACCATATTTCATCGTTTTTGCATGTATATATGTGCATGAGAGATTGTTTTGTTGATCAACGATACGTTAGTAGAGAGATAGACGCATAAAATTAAAATCATTCTGATTCCCAAATTTAGAAGTTAAAAATTATAATGCTTTTCCTACTTTCACAGGCCATATCATGTTAGAGAAATTCTACTCAGAGGCCACTAAAGTTTCCAACACCACACACTAGCTGAGCTAGCTTTGTTTATTTTTATTTTTTCAAAACGCATCGTTAAACTCATCCCCACGGTTTCCTTATTCTCCACATTACCTCCATTCAAATTTTTCCTTCTCCCACGTTCTCCTCTCTTTTCAGTCCTCTTTCTTCGTGGCAATCTCTCTCCCTCTAAGAAATTGTAGTAAAACACGAAACTTTCGGTTAGAACATCTGGGAGGGGATTAATAACAAAGAATAAATTGTTGGTAGGTTAGATAGCAATAACATAGAATATCTGGGAGGGGACGAATAAAGCCTTGTTATTGTTGGGTTAGAAGCTTTCGACATACCTAGGAGGGGACGAAGTCGGTCTTGGGGAGCTTTCAGCATATCAAAAAATTATAACTTGTGGCATAAACCTACAGTGATTTATGGGTGGAAAGCTCTATACTTTTCTTTGCTGTTAGGTTTATTGAAACACCCTTCGTTGGACTTAAAAAAAAAAAAAACAGGTTTCTTCTATTATATTATTTCTTATTCTTTCCCTCATTTTAGATTGAAGGATTGTATTAGTGAGCTTTTGAAAGTAGTTTTGTCTGATAGGAAAAGAAAAAGTCAACAATTGTTTATTTATCTTCAAAAATTATTTGGTGAGGATACCTCTAAGTTAGTGCTTTACTTGAGGTGTGTTGACGGGGGATAGGGCTTCGGCAGAGGGATTTTTGTGGGGGATTTTTGGGTCCTCTTAAGGCACACTTCGTGAGGTGTCGATCGAGAAGAGAACCATGATTTGCTTTTGTGAGGGGGAGAGGGATTTCCAGAAGGAGTAGGAGAAGAAGCTTTCAGCAGGGAAGGGTGAGAGTAAAGAAGGGAGGGAGGAGAGCAAAGGAGGAAATACAATTATATATTCGGACTGGAAGGCGAAACTGAAGCTCTGAACCGTTTTGAAAATAAATCCGACTTGCCACATCATTAGTGTGTGGTGTTGGAAGAGTAGACCGGCCTTCTAGTAGAAATCTCTACCAAGTTATTGTACTTCCTTTCCTAGTTTTCATGCTATTTAATGCAAACTACGTACGTACGTACGTACAGCTGGTTGATCAGGCTTAGCAATAGCATGTGAAACCGAAAAACACATTAATTTCAACCACATTTCCATCTTCTTCTTTATTATAAGCTGATGGAAATACACATTCCTTTTGCCTAAGGCCAGCTTCTGTTAAAACATCATTCGAGGGTAGGGGTGGCTGCCTGTGCATGGTTTCTGTAGAATTTGGAATCCTTCAACCACCTCCTTCATTATATATAAGAATGATCTAGCAACCTCGTTGGTGCCTGATCAAGGGAGAACTTAATTTCTTTGCAATCTGGCTGTCTCTCCTTTCAGTACTTGCACTAATTTCAGCCAGCATTGTTGTCTTTTATTTTATTTTATTTTTTTAATTTTTTGTAGGGGTTAAACAGAATTTACACGTACGGTTATGTTTAGCCCAAAATTTTTAAAACTTATATTTAAATACCTCCTGGATTTTTTTTAAATTTTTTTTTATAAATATAGAAAGTGACTTGCTAAAAATAACTTATAATTCTCGTATGTTCTCTAAAATTTTCTAAAGGTTCAATATAATACCTAGAAATACTTCTCTCCATTTTTTTTTCTAATAGTCCTCGAATTTGTATAATTTTTATGTATTGTCTATTTTCAAGGATGTGATCTCACCAAAATTTAATTAAAATTAAGTTTAAGAAAATTAATAAACTTATTAGTATGAATCTTAAAATTTTTTATTATACAATATCAGGCTTTTTAATATGGAATTTAAAATGAAAATATATACAAGTAAAATCATTTAAGGACATTGATGATTTATATGAAAAATAATTGAGATCGAGGTTTTATCCTCTAAACTTCATTGAATAAGAAAAAATTTATTTAAGGTCTCAATTATAGCATTATATGCTTAATATAATATGAAAATATTTTGATTTTACATTAAACTTGATAAACTAGGTTACATACTAGAATAAAAGATCACTTGATAGTTTCTATGAATAAAATAAATCCTAAATATTTTATTATAAATATGATAATAGATGAATATTATTCTATGAAATAGTATCGATAGAAATCTGAAACATATATTAAGTTATATTTTTAGAATTTTATTTTTACATGTATGTAACACATTATTAAGATTTAATTTTGTCTATAGTTATATTTTTTATGATTTTTTTAATTATTTTTACTTTATATAAATATCTCACACAGTAAAAAAGTTTATCCTAAAAAAATTTGCTAGTTTTGTCATTGCTTTCTCACAAAATAATGACTTATTTTGAGTGCTTTCTCGAGCTACAATAGATGGCATCACGAAACTGACAGCTGGGTCCTTCTGCTCTTTTACTTTTCCTTCCTTGAGAATTACTCAGGACATGGTAGAAACTAAGCCCCCATTTGGAATATTTGATACTTAAGAATATTTTAATATATTTATGAACTAATATATTATTTCGTGTAGTTTAAGAATTCGACAGATACAACTTGAAATGCTTGAGAATCTCTTAAATTTTTTGGAGTTTTGCGACTCTTGAAATTGAGTAAGTACTTATGATTTTTTTTTTCCCCACTAATAACCATTTGTTTTTCAGAAGCTGCAATTGGCCTGGCTTTTTAAACTACTATTTATTCATGATATGAATTGAATTTATGAAATTGCAACTGAAAATTTAAGAAGTTGCAACTAGAAATTTCAGAAACTGCAACTGCAAATTTAATTATCCTATGGGTGGAAATTATTGACAGTGTCGCAAAAGCAGAGCATCCCAAATCTTTGTGCTAAATTAAAAAGATCAAAAAGGGAACAAGATTTAAGCAAAGGTCATTGAAAACATTTTGAAAAATAAATGGAAAAGAAAATTACTTTCGTGGAGACCTAGATTCACACCCCAACCTTGGGTCTCCTTCCATGAAGGCGAAGGTTTACAGGTCGTGCAAGGACCCTTCCCTCTTGCTATAAATTAGGGATATCAAATCGTATTAACGGGTTGTATTCATGTCGTATCAAAACATGTATATTATATTATATAGCTCAACCCTAATCCGATCCGTTAAGTTTATCGTCTCAAAATCTCAAACCCTAACACGACCCATTAGTAAATATTACAAAATAGGTTAACACGACACAATATGAAATGTTTCAAACTGTTTATGTAAATTGGTTGAATAGGTCCGAAATTAACTAATTTGACCTGATTAAATTTAGCATAATTTTATATAAATTTTAAAATCATAATATTTATAAAAATTATAAAGCTAACTACAAGTCTAAAATTACAATTTAAATAATAAAAATATCGAAATTGAAATTATAACAATTTTACTTTTAAATATAAGAGTATAATTATAACTTTAAATTTCTTAACGTGTCATAACGGGTTGACCTGTTAAACAATCGTGTCTTAACAGGTCAACTCGTTTTGACCCGAACCCATTAAGATTAAATCTTAACCTGCTATTATCGTGTCGTGTTTGTATTGAATTAACAGGTCGTGTAACATATTGCTACCTCTACTATAAACTACATTTGAGCCATGGAGCTATTGAATACCGGCAAGTGACTAGTATAGTACAAGAGATGGTAAACTTTGGCGTTTAGGAAATTTTTGTAGCTTTCATCCTAAAAAGAGAGATCGTAAATAGTGGCGTTTAGGAAATTTCTTTCATAGACAAATACTTGCAGCCTTGCATGTGGGTGTATTCGAGATTCAAGAAATTGTTTGATTTTAAGTGTCTACTTTGAAGGTGAAGACGACAGAGACATCGATTTTGAGAGGGGGGAAAATACTTGGTGAAAAAGTAAAATTTAGATGGATACTTGAAAATTTGAAATAAGCGCGAAAAAGTTTTCAAGTCTACTTCGAAGATTCAAATATCTGCAGTAAAACTCACTCAATGTTATTTTTGACAGAAAAGTTACGCTGCATATGCTGTACAGTTTGCTTCTCTTTTGTCTAACTAACGGCGTATGTGTAAAGTGGCCGTTAATGGCATGCCACAAGAGATTTGGTTGGAAAAGGCTCCAACTCTTTTCGACGTGCTTGTATTCTGCTCAACCTCGTATTTCCACGTACTTAATTCGCGTAAAAGAAATCTGCAGCAAATGGGCATATGTGTTGCTGTGGCCTTATTCCAAGCTCCACATAGTTTAGTACTGTACAAGAAATAGAAAAATACATCTTTTTTTTTTAGTAGTCTCATGGACTGTTTGAAAATAATTTTTATTTCATTTACTTTTCAAATTTACTTTCAAACACAAACGCAAATATTTTTAAATTAATCATTATAATTTTTTTAAACTTTTAAATAAAATATAAAAAGTAATTCATTTTTTAAAATTATAAATAAAAATTATATTATAAAAATATTTTAATTTTATAATATTTTTTATTTAAAATTTTCTGTCTCATTTCTCAAAATATAATAAATATTTAATTTAAACAATTTCACTATTATTCATAAAATTATTATCTCATCGCATTTCCAATCATCCCAACACAAAAAAGCAAACTTCTCATTGGCTTAAAATTAAGTTGGCTATTGGAAGCAAAAGAAAAATAAAAGAAGATATATATATATATAGAGAGAGAGAGAGAGAGAGAGAGAGAGAATGCGAGAGATTATTACATTCTTCACGAGTCATACATATAATACAGACGTGATAATTATTTAGCACTCTCTCAACAGTGTATATAGAATTAATACAAACAGAGTACTCATGACGTAGATTTACTTCAATATATATGGATAATCAAGGTATGCCTGTGACGATGGGAAAGCAAGGAATATAAAAGCTAGGTGGTGCTAAACCCCACTCCGGTGGCAGAGGCAGATTGATAGTCTTGGAAGAACCAAGCTTGTTCATGTCCTTGCATTTCGCATACGTTGTAGGGCAAGCTGAGTAAAAGCTGAGAGGAGTGGAGATGGTGTAGGAGTTTGGCTTCTCATGGGTCTCAATAATTCTGGACACCATTGATTTCCTTGAGGAATAGAGCTGAGTTGGACCCCCCAGCAGCTTTGCATGGCAATTCATAGGAAGATCAGAAGATTTTGAAATATCGGTACCGTCTGAAGGAAGCTTGACTTCAAAAGAGCCATCATCTTCTGTGGTTGCCATGGCTAACTTTTTCACTTTATCACACTTCACCAAAACCTTAATACCTATAACGATACACCAAGAGTACTCTTGATAATTTGACATAAAATAATTGATAAATAAATAAAAATAATTAATATATAGTGTTTCAATCATTTGATGCTTAAACATCAACAGATGATATGATAAAATAGTGATAATTAAAAAAGAAATTATCAATGAATTAAAAACATAGTACTTGAAATTGAGATGATCTCTCGTTTTCATGTCTGCTAAAGTCATCATGTATTTCTGCCGATATATTTTTGTACAAAAGCCAAGGCATAAAATATTAGTGTCTAAACATATAAAATTGGCAAATTTCAGTGCTGCTCTTTCCCTAACTAAAATAATGCTAATAATTAAAGCGATGAACTTAAATTTTTATGCATGCATGCAGATCATGGCCGTGTGCATAGAATAAATAAGAAATTTACAAAAGATCGATTAGGACAAACCCGAGAAGTTATAAGGTTGATTGCAATCAAGGCAAGAGACCTTGGCCCTCACAAACTGGCTGCATGATGAAAGCTCGATTCTAGCAAGAGCAAAAACAAAGAGGAGTGCTGCTGCTGCTGCCATATTCAACCTAGGGAAAGCCATTGAATTAAGCAAACTGCATGTGAAGAAGATACACGCATGAAGGCAATAATATTAGAGGAGCGAGCCTGCAAATATAGGACTATGGAAAACACCATAATAATGGAAGGGGGACCCAAAGCAGAGTTTAGTAGATGGTTCTTCCGAGAAGTGCATTAATTATTTTAGGTCCTGATCTCCATTAACGCGCATGCAGCAGCTGCATTTGTTTCCATAAAGGAATGGTCGATAATATCAAAGCGTGGCAATTCATCTGACATTTACCAGTACAATATATACTCATTTTTACTTATAATATCTACCTCTCCAGCTTGAGACTCATCGATCGGTGGCCACAAAAACAAATTAAGGTTGTGTGTTTTTTCCAAGATTTTTACATAGAAATTTACCAAAAATTATCAATGAAGGACACGTAAGGACTTCATTTTTCTTGTAGTGTCTTTTTCTTCTCGTTTTGATCGTCAATGTTGACTTAACGCATAGCGATTAAAGTTATACGGACGTACACTCTGTTCGAAATATATTAATTACTGGGAAGGCAACAGAATCGTATGGCATCAATTATATATATGTATGAAGGCTGAAGTCATTGCATGTATGTGTGCTTTATGGGCATTATTGAAAAGTTGTGTCCGAATTTTCAATTTTTTCAAAAACATGATGAATATTTCCGTTCAGCCTTTGCTTTCCAGATACATATGGTAGTCATGTAGAACTGATCTATCAGATTCCTAATTAATTAAATAGTCTTAAGTTCAAGTTGGAGTCCATTCATTCATGCATGCATGCAGCTCCCTAGTTTGCTATCTGGACCACCCTATTCTCTAGCCAGCCTCTTCTACAGCACACAAATATACGAGGCTGGAACCTAGGGCGGTGGAGGCTAGGGAATTACCGGCCTTCACCTTTTATTTCTTTGACTTTTGTCTTTATTTTTGCTTTTTGCATTTTTTTTTAAAAATGTTTTTTTTATAAGAGATAAGCTAAGGTAACAAGAATGTCATGTAGTACTACACAATGACAAAGATAAATGTGGAGTATTTGAATAATTAGATGAGATAAAAATCCTATAAATAATAGTGACTAATGAGATGATTTGAATTAAAATATTTTATTAAATTTTAAAAAATCAGAGAAAAAATTAAATTATAAAATTATAAAATTGTTTAAATATTATTTTTATTTTAAAATTTGAAAAAGTCAAAATAAATTTTGTTTGAAAGTTTAAAAAAATTATAATAATTAAGTCATGATTATATGAAAAAATTTAAAAATTAAAATTAAAAAATATTTTATATTTGAGGGATGTTTGAAAAGGAAATTATGAGAAGTTTTGAAATAAAATAAAATGAAATAAAATAGGCTAAGATAGCTTTCAAACGAGGTATTTTTCTCTCTTATTTCTTAAAATTCAATAAAAATATTTTAACTTAAATAATTTTATTATTATTTATAAATTATTTTATTATTTACATAATTTTCATTTCATTTTATTTCCAAACATCCGAGTCCAGTCTAACGTATTGTGGCGAGCTAAAATCGATTGAACGGAATAGGGTGATTGTCTCCTATTGGCTATTACAGCTAAAATGGCCACAAAAAGGTTGATGATAGAATAATATTGCAAAAATACATAAAAATTACTACAGAAAATGAACGGAACAATGGGTTAAAAAATAAAAAAAAAAAAAAACAGTACATTAGCGTCGTATGAGAGGGGCAAGCCGGGTATGGTTTGTGGCTGTGTAGGGATGAGTCAGAATGACATATATATGATCTCAAAGTCAAAAGCAGGCAAATTATTATGGAGACCACTACCCTTTATTGTATTCTGACACACACAGTTACCGAGATACATTAATTTCCTCGTTAACAAAGAGACACTATCCTTCTGTGGACTAAATTTTAAATTTCTCAAAATGTGTTACGTCAACATGTGTGATTATGGATAATAAAACTTTAAATGAATACCCTCATCCCTCCTCTCAATTTAAAGATGGGAAGGTGGTCGAAAAAATTAATAAAATTCCATTTAAATGGCTTTTATTTTTCAATGAGAAGTGCAACAACATTTCTCATATATATATTTTTTATATAATGGGGAAGAGATGTTTCGAACTCATGTTCTCCTTTCGGAAAAGGGACAAGGATGCCGTGTGCCATAAAGCTCTTGGTAAAAATATTGAATATGCAGTTTTAATTTTATACATATACACATACATACATATATGTGTATATCTCTTACATCTATCTCATAACATTAATATCAGATTTAGGTTATATCAACTTGGAAAGCATATAAGATTTGTTCTCTCTCTCTCTCTCTCTCTCTCTGCGAGAAGAGGGTGATCACAACGTTACATGAGAAAACAACGTTACGTGAGAAAACAACAAAAAGTTGGTTGCACTTGCCCACTTTTTCCACACCTAATTTGTAGACTACCGTACATAAATTTTTAATGATTTTTTTAAAATTTTGATAAGTACATACATTTTTTAAGGTTGTATCTTAGCTAATGAGTCACATTCATAACTTTAGTAGTAAAATAAAATATTATGTAAGGCTGTACAAAATAGCCGTGTACCCGATTCGACCTGATTTTCTAACCTGGCCGAATAAAATTACCTGAACCGTGTCTCGGTTCGGACCGGGTAATTAACCAATAACCCAACATGTGACCAAAAACAAAATTCACTATGTAATTACAATTTGATTTCCTCCAAAGTCTAAACCAACGCAAAGCAGTGAAATCCTATAGTTTCCAAAATCTCTATTGTCTCTCTACATTCTAATCCAACAAGGATTCATCTCGATCAGCATACTTCGATCCCATTCATCCAATTCTAGCTTCCATCTCTGCTAAGATATAAAAGTTAAAAAACCCTAATTTCCTCATTTTACTCTTCGCCTCTCTCACACTTCCACCTTCATTTTATCTAATCTCTCTTCTTCGTCTCTCCTCTTCTTAACTAATTTCTATTCTCACTGGCTCCATCTTCTCTCTTATTCCATCCTCTCAATTCTCTTGAAGTTGAAAGATCAATCTAGGGCTCTTGAAGTCAAAAGATCAACCCAAGGGCCTCAAAGGTTCTTCAAAATCTCAAAGTTTTTTGGCCCACGACTGTGGCAGTGGGTTTTGAAAGATAAGGTGTGGGTCTCAAAGTTTCTTGACCTTTGGATGTAGATTTTGGTTGTGTCTTTTATTCTCAGGCTTTTTCGATGATTATGGATTTGAAAGTACTAGGATCAAATTCAAAACCATTTTCAGTAAGAAAAATTCTAAATGCAGTCCGCACTTTGGGACTCCCCACGCACGACTAGAAACGAATCGTTTCATTAATAGTCAAAACGCTATCGTTCTATTAATTGGAGTAAAATACATGAAAGAATCTGGCCCAAAATCATTCGAAATCGTCGTCGCCTTCAGATCGGAAAACCGTCGCCTTCAGATCGAGATCGCTGTCTCCGATCCTTCATCGGCGCGGGACCGTTGTCCCCTTCCTCAGCTCGACAGGGCCGGCCCCTTCGATCAGCAAGGCAATCTTCTTTCGGATGAAAGGTTTCAGCTTTCCGTGTGAAAGCAAAAAAAAAAACGAACTATAAAGAAATCGACAAAGCCAACAAAATATCAACAAACGCAATACAAAAAAAAAAAAAAAAGGCCATGGAAAACCTATAGAAACCTACCAGCAGAATATCAACTTGCAATAAAAAAAAGGCAAGTTTTGCCATGATTTATGAACAAAACCAGTAGAATATCGAAGGCAACAAAAAAGAATATCTACAAAACTAACGAAAACTTGAAATCCAAAAAGACCAGCAGAAAACCAAAGGCAACAAAATTGACTTCGTGTAAATCTACCCATGCCGATATAAATAAATCTTCCCAATAAATCCTCACAATTCCGATATAAATCTAAAAGAATAATTAACAAAAAAAAAAAAAGGTTCGTTCAATGTTAAGAGGTTTGATGTGGTCGGCGGCCAGTGGAGGAGAAGATGATGTCGACTATGCCGGACGGAGCTCGAAAAGTGACCAAAGGCGTTGAAGTTTTACGCTGGCCCGTGTTCTGGTCTGGAAGAGAGAGAACTTTGGTCTGTTGGGAGGGAAGATGAAGTGAAGGGTATTTTTGACTTTTAAACAAAATTTTAGTAAAATGATGTAAAAACCCTCCTCGTGCGCACGCAGGCCCCCAATGGGGCCTGTACGTAGCACATCCCTTTGAGTAATGTTCCAAACGAGCTTAAAATTTCTGTTCCATTTTTGTGTTTGTTTACTACAAGAGTAAGATCTTTGTCATTATCCTAGGTTTAATGATTTCTTTTCATGATGAGCTTTGTCTTTTGCAATTTAAGCGTGTAAAATTATTTAAGGAAAAATCTCTTGATATACCATCGCCTCAAAATTTTGGAAACAAAAGATTTAAACAAAGATCTGATTGCACCAAAAAATCCTAAGCAGAGTTTACGCTGGCTTTCCTCTTATGCAAAATCGCTGGTGGGAATGCATCCTTATATCCCTATAGATTCAACTTTGTCCTCCACAAACTTTCACGCAGATTCTTTTTTAATAAATTTGAAAGATCCTATACTCTGCTATATAGCATGTAGAGGATTTGTGTGTTCCCTCTACTCATAAGAATCTATTCTAAATAATCACAAAATTCAAAGAAACTGTTAATTGGAAGTACTGGGATTTTTAAAAAATCGGATTGGGAAAAAATCGATTTTCCTGGAAATGAAAACAGATTCGTTGACTGTTTTCTAGTCGAAATTGCCAAAATCGGAATTGTGCATTTCAGGTCGGAAATATCACTTCTCGGGTCAGGCCGAATGAATACCCTCCCCTCCATCTATATTGTTTATTGGAGGATGAGAAACCAAGGGAACAACATTATCCCCAGACACAAAGACAAACCTATAATTTCCTCTGCTACATACAAGTCTGAAACATACCAAGACACAAAGCAATGTCACATCTCATCTCGTTTATACGGTATTCCTAGTTTCGTACAGTACAATGGGTGCTGCCTACAAGTGAACAGCACAAATGCACGTCCTAATTAAAACACGTGGTGTACTCCTGTTTCTATAAATGGCACAAGAAAACAAAAACAAACTTCAGAATGGCCAAAATGCAAGTAAGTGTCCAGAAAAGATCATGCTATATATCCCTGCTTTCTGTAGTGTCCAGAAAACTCCTAATTTCTAAATGTGTGAGTTTCTGTTTCTTGTACTTTGGATTAATGGCTTCTCTAGCACATACATGATTTCGAGGAATTTGACCATTAATTGTCTTGATCCTGAGAGAAAATGGGGAATGAAAATCATACAACAACAATAGATGGGAAGGGTCTGAGGAAACCCCCATCACATTAGCTTCTTTCAAAAGGCTGCCTCAACAAAACACTCCTATAGGATCAATATAGCACATAGAAATAAACACAAAAAAGGCAATGGAGCCACAACATTTATTCCGACCATGTTCCTTGGCTAGACCGAGAAAAGGACTGCCTGAAGGCAATTTTCTTTTATGCATTAACATTAAGGGATGGCGACACAGTGTGGTTAAAAGTCATAACTGATAATGATGCACTTGACAACTGCTTCACAGTGTCCAGTAGAGCTTTTCTCACCCTTGTATTCCAAGTCCTCTAAAGAGGGTAGTCAGAATTGGTGTTCTCTTCAGGGGAAAAAAAAGAAGAAGGAAAAAGAGCTCTCTTAGAGAGAGAGAGAGAGAGAAGAGTAAAAACCCAAGTATATCTGGATTGAGTGGAGTGTGGACCCTACTTGCTGATTCAATTGCTAGTCTGGTGGCAGGGGGATAGCAGATTGGCAAACATTTAGGCCACAAGAGGATGTGCAGCAACAGCTGGCAGGCAGACATCGATAGATATGAGGTTTTTAATTCTAGTCAAAAAAGAGGAAAATATAGGAGAAAATGTGCAGAAAATAAGAGGACTGGAAAATAGATTGAGGACGGGCAATAAAGCAAGAAAAAAAACCCCAAGTGATGAAGTCCTCGGTCTTGGGGTATCACTCCCCTCAAGGTCGAAGGTTCAATATCTCATGGGTGCAGACAATCCTTTGGGACCACACCCCCTGGTGAAAAGCCAGCGATTTAACCAGTTCTGTGTGGAAAACTTCCAAGGGTGCGGTGCATGGGACCAGGATTTACTTTGTCGGGGTGAGTCCGAAGGGTCCTGCCTTGGAGAGGTTCCCCAACATAAAAAATAAAAAATAAAGCAAGAAAAAAAATAGAGGCTTTAATGGCATGCATGAGGATCATGCATTAGTTATTTGGTACCCACGAAGGTTGGCCTTGGTGGAACTAGTGGAGAAGACTCCATTTACAGGGAGCCCCTTTGTTGAAAATGGAAGAAGAGGGAGATCTAGCCTTTAAAGTTTTAACGAAACAAAATGAGGAAGATAAAGTAGGAAAGGGAGGAAAGTCTTACCCTTGTTTAAACTTAGTGGCTGATTAATTAAACTGCCCATGTCAGTGCATTGTTCCAGCAATTAGTATAAATAAAGCCCCAAAAATAATTGTTCTCTGAAACCCTCAAGTGGAATTTTATAACAGTACACATGACCAGAGTTGCCCATTTAGCAATTACTACCCTGAAACTAGCAGATGAATAATCCCAACAAATTACATAGAATATAGTATAAATCTTCGTTTTCCAAAAAAAATTGCTCTATGCGAAGTCATTACTCAGTTATGAAGAGTTTAGCCATCAATCTCCTAAAACAGTTGAATCTAAAATCCAACCTATCTTAATAACTAAGCATAATCAAGGTCCAAACACATAAACATTGTGTGAGTATTAGGTAAAAACCATTAAATATTACACTAACTTGTTATATGATAATTAATTACAACTTTTGATTAGTGATAATTAATTACAATTAATGTGCAAAGATATCATGACTCAAGTTTTCATTACTAAGGGCTTACCTAAAATGATCACTACCCAAAAAATTACGTCTTGCTAATTCATGAACACTGCAAGCATGCACCCAAGTTAGAATGAACTTACATACAGAAACATATGTTAAACTTTGTGAACATTACATACAAAAAATTGACATCTATGCATACGATTGTATGTCAATATATGTGAAATTAATCTTTTACACAATATATGAATAAGATAGCAAAAACAGGAAAAAATAAAAATATGAGATATATTTAACTACTTCAACTTAGTGTTGGTAAAAACCTGCTTAAGCACAAAGCAACATGGCTGAAACACTTCACATACCAAAAGTGCACTTTCTGGAACTTTTAGTGTGAGCTTAAAGTGTAGAAAAGTATGTTTTTGAAATTGCTTTTAGAAAAAATTACAAAAATCAGTTCAAGACCTAGAAAACGATGTGATAAAATATATTTACATATTTAGTTGATATTGAAGATCGTTTACCTATCATCGCACAACGTGTTGTCACAATTGATGTATATGTTTTAGATCCGATAGTTCAAGTTGGCTATATGGATTTGTATTTGATTGCTTATGTTAGCATAAAGTCAATAGCATACTTTGATTGAATCATGTACTTTAATTTGATTATGCTTATCAAATATCAAAACTTGACTTTTATGTACGTTAACTTGATATTTATGTAGTCAGTATATTACTTGATTTTTCTGTTGAATGATACACTAATAACTTGAGAGAATAGGCTATATATATTACCATTTTTCTTTTTAAGCTTTTTTTTGTGTATTTTATGGGATTTTTTCTATTATACATCATTTTAAAAAATATCCGCCTTACTTCAGTCAAGCATGCCTAGGCTCTAGACAACATTTGCGCTCATGCTTTCACCAATATTGCTTCAACTGTAGATCCTCATTAAGCCCAATAGATTACCACTTCGAAAATAATAAAACTGAAAGGAACTGCATATACATTTCAACCAAAAACTAAAAGGAAACATAAAACCCCCCTAGCTGTTGTACCTCAGATTAGATACGTTTCACATTGGTTCCTGCTTTGAAGTCCTAAAATGAATTAAGCACATCTAAGTTGCAAAATTGCATATTTCATGGAATGGATTAAGGCAGAATTTAGAACAATACTTTCCATCTCTTGCTTCCATAGAAGAGTCCCAAAAAAGGAATTTAATAGATGAAATTTCAAGTATTCAAACATTCGAAAGACCTAATTTTCTTTTCCTTTCTTTTTTGTTAGTACATTTTCTAAGAAACCATATAAAAGGGAGAAGAAACAGATTTAGCACCATTCAAAGCTCGCAGCAACATATACGTCAAGTCCCCTAGGAAAGGCTTCATAATTAAACCAACACTTCGTGCCCATATAATTCTCAATGAAGCAAAAATTAAGGAGGGGGGGGGGGGGGGGGGGGGGGGGGGGGGGGGGGGGTGAAGAAATAAATAAAAGAACGCACTTTTCGAGAAATTGGAGAGAAATAGAAGTTCTTAATCAAGAAAACCTGTTCGCCGCCACACCGCATTCCGAACCTGGCGAAGATCCCTCCCCTTGAGCGTCCTCCCTGCGCCTTCAAGCACGGAGCACGCGAGCATCGGCGACTGCACTCTCGCCACAATCTCGTGCGGTGGCAACATCTCTCCGTCCCCATCATCGTCAACGTCATCAATGGCGTCGAATTCGCGATGCCTCCGCATGGCCTTGGCCAGGACCGGCACGTTCACCGGCGCCGACTGGTACCTGACCGAGGAAGGCAACGACATTCGATCCTGCGAAGGTTTGGGGATCGTCGGAATGATACGTGAGGAAGTGGAGGTTGAGGAGGACGAGGAAGAGAGCGAAAGAGAAGCCTTTGGGTACAAATGCGAAAAGTTTCGGATGTTGGGGGACGTTTCATTCTCAGGGAGCGCTGCGAGGATGCCGAAACTCTCGGACCCAGCGAAACTCTTGTGGTGGTGATTGTGTAGGAGGTTGTGGTGAGGGTTGGATGAAGCGGAGGACGGAGGGGTTGAGTGGTGGTGATGGTCCAAGTCGGAGAAATCTCCGGTCCAGAGAACGTCGTCTTCGTTGAGCTCGACACCGGCGCTTGAAGCTGGGGCGGAGGAGGAGCTAGTGTTGTCATGATGGGGAGAAGAGCCGAGGAAGCGGTCGCCGACGGTAGACTTTCGAGGACAGAATCGGCTTGGACTGTTGAGGTCCATCTCGGGAGGCCGGCTCCACAAAATGAGAGGTGTGGTTAGGAAGGAGAGGGTTATAACCGAGATTTGCAATATTCCTCCGTGAGTATTAAAGATAATGCATGCATCAAGAGCCGTCGATATTGTTGAATTTATATTGTTCTGAGACGAGCTTTGCCCAAGCAACAGTGTTGATTCGGTTCAGTTGAAGATAAGGTTGCAGGGTATTGAGAGCAGCGAGCGACGCAGCGGAAAAATATGGGGGAAATGGGGTTGGCAGAAACGTGGGACACGAAGAGGTGCGAGGAAGAAGGACGGTGCCTTTTCCTCAGATGCCGGGCAAAAGTTACTGACAGACACCTGCCAAGTTGCAACCCTACGTACACCTGGTTAATATGCCACGTACACATCAAAACATTATAAAATAAAAAAGTGGTGCTAAGCTGTCCCAGCGTCTGGACGTGTCTTTAGCATAAATGTATTTTTTTTTTTTATTTTATATATATTTTTAATATATTTTAATATTTTAAAAAATAAAAAATATATTAATATATTAAAAATAATTTTCTTGATTATTAAATAAAAAATTAATTTAAAAAATGGTCATTTAGACTGGTACCCTTGGAGCGGCATGGTAAATTTATTCAAAATAAAAATATAACAAATTAGAAATTAAAGTTAAAAGAATTAATAAAATAAATAAAAAGAATAATACTAAATACAAATATAAAATCTCATATAAATTATATGTAAAAAAGATGGTCACATTAATAAAGAATAATTTTTTTTATATTTTTAAAATAAAATATATTTTTTTATAAAGATTTATATAGAATTTATCTATTTAAAATTTATATTATTATATAAATAATTTATATGAATTGTTTAGACTTAGAGGGAAAAAAAAAAGAAAATTTATCAATTAAATAATAGATTTTTTTTTTACTTTTCCATCTTAGCTAATTCTCGAGACATCGTAGATGTTGTAGACAAATTCTTGGTATCGAGATTCGAGATGGTCAAGCACATCAAGCTCAAGCTTTAAAGTGTTGCAATTAATATATGAAATGAATCATTTGGATCCCCAATATAAACCTTTTTGGGTCCAGCTTGCAAAAGCAAACGGACTTCTCTTACCATAAAATTCAATGGTCAGTGTTGCTTGTTGGCAACTTGGCAAGCCGGACCCGTTTGTTTGGTAATGGAGCGGATTGCACGTCTTGCTGTATTATTTATGTTAGGAAGAGGGTGCAATTGTTGGTGAGACCTTGTTTGATACATCCAACGAAGCATTCCAACAACCAACACTGGTTGTAAAATCAGCTAAGCTACTATCAAGAATATTCATACAAGGCATTACAATTATAAGTAGATCCACTGTTAAAAAATTAATTTTTTTTTTATATAAATTCTAAATTTACTTATTTTTTTAAAAAAGATTACGCAATATTTATATATTTTATAACTACAAATATTATTTCTCCTCTCGGTCACATCTTTATTATATATTGGTACAAGTTTTATTAATTAAATGAAATTTTCCAAATCTCGTGAATAGAGCTTTCATCATGAGAGCACATGCTTGAGATGTTTATATATACTTAACACAATTGATTGAAGTCTTCAATCGTGATTGATTTTTCTCTCTTTGTTCTAAAATTTGCCTATCCATCACCTTATCAATGTATTGTAATTAATTCATCAAAGCATCACGACACTTAATAACATTGTTACTTGATGAATATGTATCTTCACCCACATGTCCCAATGATTGACATCATTAACCTTTTTATAATTTCAAAATTTTTCTACAATAAATGTATTAAAGGCATCATGGTAGACTTTAATATTTTTAAATTTTAAAATAATAATAATATTAAAAAATAATATTCTTACGAAATTTTATTCAACTTTTATCTTATCTCAATTAACTATCCAATCCTTCCCTAAATTCTAAATATTCGAACGTTGTATTTCACATTCAAACATTATTACTGAAGAATTGTTCAGATTCAAACGTTCACCTATTTACATTCAAACATAACTCTATGCACGCAATAACCTACGTAGTTTGATGTTATCTTGTAACATTTGAATATAATTAAAAAGTATTTGAACCTAATGAAATATTTTTTGAATGCGGTTTGGTTCGTTCAAACGGTAACCAAAATTGAGTTCAAACATTAGATCTTACTACTAGACATTAATTCCAACATTAGTGGTCAACATGTGCACATTCATGTGAAATATTAGAACGTTGTAAGGGAGCAAAACTTGGACCAAACTAGCTTTGTACAACATTCCTATAAGAATTTGAATAATGTAACAATTTAACATGTTTCTCTAACTAATATGAAGGCCAAATAATTACACAACTTCAACGGAGGAACCTAGTTTTTATAAAAATCAATTCCAACCATTTACTTTTTTATTTCTTTGATCGAGACCGAGTCGACCGACTAATCCTTTCTCATTCAGAGTGATCGAAATTGCAAAATCATAAATAATGGTCGTGATTACCAATTTCTATTATATTTTATCTTGCTCTTATCTTACTATATAAATGCGAAACTTTTTATTACTCTTAAATCATTACTTTAAAAAAAATAAAAAATTGATGAGTAATACCACCTCATTATAGTCCCATAAGAATAAGACAAAAAATAATAGTTGTAAAGCACTATATAAAATAAAGAATCACATGGACAGTTCTGAAAAAAACCCTAGTGAGAGAAGCTCCTCATTCTCTCTAGAAACAAGGCAGTTCTCTTCCGTCCGAGGGAGGTGGGAGCCTAGGCTTCCCCTCCCTCCATCTCTTATTTGTTTTTCCGTATAGCTTAGTTCCATTTTTGTTATCTTTTCCTCTGTTTTCTACCGTTTAACTTAGTTTTCTGTTTTAAATCAAGCGTCGTTTGGGCAGTGGTTTCGGTGGTCGAAAGCTCCACCTCCCCGGTCAAGGAGCTCGAAGTCTTTCTCCAACATATCTCGCGGTTGGCGGAGTGGTGGTTGCACGGTGGAGGAGGAGGGCATCGTCTGCGTCTTTGGTCGTGGCTTGGTGTGGTCTGAAGTGTGTTTTTCTGAGTCTTTGACCACCTTTTTGTACTACGTAGCTGGGCGTGGTGGAAAATAGAGTATCCAGTGTGGACGGAGTCCGGGTGCTTATCGCCAGAGGTGTTTTGGTTTTCTTGCAGGCTTGGATGTAATCCTGTGGGGTTAAGGTACTCTGTTTCATCTATGGAAAACAGAGCGATTTTCGGGATTCAGGCTGAGGTGCATGGGAGGAAAAGGTGAGCCTCTGGGGTGGAGTCCGAACGTAACCCAGCATGGAGACTCTGTGGGTGGCGGCCGGAGCGGGGGAGACGCAGTTGTTTGAGGTTTTTTTGCTTTCGGTTTTGGTTTGCTTCTGGAATAAATTCTGTGCTGGTCTCCGGTTTTGTTTCTGATTCTGTTTTCACCTAGCCGAAGTGCTGTACGGGCTGGTGGGCTGGTTATGGTTATGGGGATGAAGCCGGCGACGGTGAGAAGCCCTTGTGACCTTGATCAGTATATCTTGATGGGCTGGCGATGGTGATGGGATGCAGAAAGTGGTTGTTTTGGCTAGTTTGTTGTGAGAAACTCTTGTGGAGGACATGCATGGTGCAGGCTACCCGGGCGTGGTGCAGGCTACCCGTGCGTGGTACAGACTGAGAGATGCGCAGAAAGTAGTGCAGGCAAAAGGGAGTGAGCATACGGCGCTGAGAGAGCATAGAGTGTTATTAGTTTGTTTTTTATTAATCTGTTATGGGTGTTTTAATTTGGTTTTAATAAAATTTTTTGAAATATGCAAGTACCTCTCCTCCTTGAGGATGAGGGTTGTGAGTCTTCTCCTCTTATTGAGGGTGAAGGTTGGGTAGTGCCTCTCCTCCTTTGGAGGGTGAGGATGTTTAGTGTTATTTTCTCGTAGACGAGTCGAGATGAACACTTCTGTTTTTAACAGAGTCTCGCATCTCAGTATGGCATCGTCATTGGAGAGCTTAGAAGTTTTAGACACAGTCCGGCGCAATGAAAATTATGTACGGGGGAACGTACAACTGATAGGTAGTTGACTTGTAATCGGGACTTGGTATCCGTCATTATTGGTTACAGCTGTAATTTTCTTCATTCAGTAATGAATTGAGGTCTATTTCATAAAAAAAAAAAAAAAAAAAAGAATAAGACAAAAATGTAATATGTAGAAGGGTAATGTTACACCCACATAGGATTGAGAATCCTCACCGAATGGCATTTTTATTTTTATTTTTTTTGCTTTTTTGTCAAACATTTTAAAGAAATACAAAAAAAAAAAAAATACAAATTCATAAAAAAATACTTATTTAACTATTAAATAAAAAAAATCCAATCGGTAGGTTTTATCAGCGGATTTTATAGGTAAGAATAGTGTTTTTCTATGTAGAATGTAGAATGTTTTATTTAAATTGATAGGCTAATCAATAATTATTTTTCATATGTTACAAATTTACTTATTATTAGCTGAATTTTATATTTATTTTATTCTTAATTTGTGTACGATGAAGAATACGTTTAATGGGTTTTAAATGGGAAAATATTCTTGAGGAAGAAAACAAAAATAGAAAAATATAAGGAGGGGTCCAACTCCAAGGCCTAAAATAAAATGATACCCCAAGTCAAGGCGTTATTTCATAATAAAGAAATAGATGGGGACTTCCTCAGTAATTTACAAAAACTTTTCCTCTGCCTGTAAAACCCTAAGTCCCACTCCCTCATATAAAGCGAAGCTTTCATCTCGATGAGAAAGCCGTCCTCCTCAGCCAATAGTCACTCTCGATCTCTCTAAGTCTCTCGTCTACTCGAAGCAACCATGGTATGCACATTGAATCCCATCTCTATATATTCAGCAAATTGAAGCTCAATGTTATTCTTTTTAATATCCTGCTTGATGTTTGAGAAAGAGTTGTAAAAATAGTCGGAAATTATTAATTTTATCTGCAAGGGTTATTGCAAAAGGTTGTAAGGTGAAACACAGTCGGATTCTCGTGTACGTTTGAATGCTGAATGAATTTTGCAAGTGAAACAATTTTATTGATTTTTTTTTTTTTTTTTTTTTTAAATATCTTCTTATTTTCGAAGCTCTCATAGCTTGCCGAGAAACCTACAAAAACACTAGGTAAAGCTGAAAGATTACGTATGGTTATGCTTTTAAATTTATTCGTTCAGTTTTCATAAGAGCAGGTGAAATCTATTAACTTCGGCTAATATTCTTGCAATACTTCGTACTGATGTTGTGGAATCTTTGAAATGAGAACTCTGAATGCTTTTCCAACTTTAAAATTCTGATATGTGCTCATGGAAGTAGTGGAACCATATCGTTTTCTTTTTAGTAAATAGTTGTTGATTTCGGAAAGTTAATGTTAACTTTAGTGAGACAAATACAAATGATGGCAATAGTGATTTAGGAGTCTATCAATAACCATATCTAAGTACAGTCACTTTTGGGCATGTGGTGTTTATGTTTCTGTTGGTGGGATATTTGCCTTAGTTTTGTCATGGCACTTACTATTTGGACTGAAGAGGATGGACCTCCCAATTGCGTGGATCTTTCTTAATAGTTTATAATGCAGCCATTTATTTATTTATTTTTTTTGCTTGGACTTAACCCATCATCTTTTGGCTTGACTATTAAGAGAAAATGTGCATTGGATTGTGCTACCTTTTTAAAGCTCACACAAGATGATTCCCTTCTATCTTGATCTAGATTTGGCTAGTGGTTTGAACAAACAAATATTATTCCTTATAAATGGTCGCATATTTTGTGTGAAACACTGCAAAACTTAGCATGGTAGTATAGTTGGACCGGGCACTTTATTCAGTAATTGAACTGTACTTTGTAAATTTTGTCTTATAGAAGCTTTTATTTTTCACAAGTATCCCAGATTTGGCTCCTTCCCAAAGTCACCATTTCAACTCAATAGGTTTTGCACTTTAATTTAGGCCTATCAAAGATGTGAACTTCTACTTAGATACTGGATTACCACCCAAGTGCATGCATGTATACACTTTTTTGCATGCCCCTTTCCTCATTCCTTTGTTCAAGACTTAAATTTATGAGGATATGAAATCTTGATATTTGAGAGATGACCGAAAATTTTCATTTTTTTTCTGTACATTTATTGGGGTTCCTTAGTCGAAGCGAAAGACAAGGGAGCCAAAGGAAGAAAATGTGACCCTTGGGCCTGCTACCCGAGAAGGAGAACAAGTTTTTGGCGTGGCTCACATTTATGCATCCTTTAATGATACCTTCTTGGTGAGTACAGTTATTTGTTTTTGTAAGTAGATATTTGTTAGTCTAACTATGATGTTTTTGAGTTAATTATAAATGATTTTTTTGCCTGATAAAAACAGCATGTGACCGATTTGTCTGGACGAGAAACACTAGTTCGCATCACTGGTATGACTAATCTTGCTTCTTATGGTTTAGTTGAACACTGAATGCCTATTTTTTTGCAGTATATTTAGACTTGAGCATTCACATGTGCATTGCTTGGTCTGTATTTGCGCATTTGGTTAGTGTGTGATTAATCTTTATTCAAAACCTTGGAAAAGTAAATGATTTTTATTTTTGTTTTTTGGTGCATCCATGTAAGTGTTTTGTATAATTAATTTACCTTGTGGTGCCTGTGAATTTGTCTCACTCATGGATCCTCCTGTAAGAGGTGAAATGAATCTGGATCCTGCCATGAGAGGTGAAATTGAATCTTTCTTTAAATTGTAGGTGGCATGAAGGTAAAGGCTGATAGGGATGAGTCCTCACCATATGCTGCCATGCTTGCAGCTCAAGATGTAGCACAAAGATGCAAGGTTTTCTCTTTTCCTATTCATTACTACAAACTATAATTATTTGATTTTCAATTAGCATTGATAAGTAGGTATTTCTGGATTTTGTTACAAAGTGATGCATCTCCAGTGTTTGCCAGCTTGATCAATTGTGATTCCATCCCATACAGGAACTTGGCATCACTGCTCTTCATATCAAGCTCCGTGCTACTGGAGGAAATAAAACCAAGACTCCAGGTCCTGGTGCTCAGTCTGCACTTCGGGCCCTTGCTCGTTCTGGAATGAAGATTGGTCGCATTGGTAAGGCTCACACATTTTTAAATGCCTAAAGTGTAAGCAGCAGATCTGGCATATTTAATCATAATTACCTGGTGGACACCTTGAAAGAGTTTGTCTTACATAAAGGCTTTGGACAAAATATCCAACATAGGATGAATATCTAGGATTTCCTTTTTTCTTATCATGGCTACTTTTTCCTAGTCTTGCATCATCGTCCCCCCCGCCTGGCCCCCTTCTCTTTCCCCCCTCTTAGCGGTTTGTTTAGCAGGGTGGGCATCTGCCTGCCTTGCTAAGAGCCATCCCTGCAGAGTTTTGATATTCCTTTTATCTGATAATTTTCTTTTTAAAAAATATTTACTTTTGGGAATCTGAATATGGCCTTGAATCTTCCATTGGGTTTTATACTTACAGAGGATGTGACACCAATTCCCAGTGACAGCACACGAAGGAAGGGTGGTAGAAGAGGGAGAAGACTGTAGATTGGCCTTTTTCGCCCGATTGTCCGATCATTCAACTTTGGTGCTGGTGATGTGGTTGCTTTGTGATGTCCTGGGTGGTTTACTAGACGAACATATTTTTATTATTTAACATTTTGCGGTTTGCTTTCGTTCTCAGAATTGACTTGTGTTCACAACTTGCGGTGCTTCCTGTGAGATTATTATTCTTAAATGACTAATCAATGGAAACCATTTTGTTACTCTAGTAGCAGACAACCAACGTTAAAAACCTCAACCTTTGAGATCCATGGCCTTGTGAGATGCTTCATTCAGCAGCCTAAAGTTGATTGAGTTGTGGTTTTCTAGGTTTTAGACAACTATTCAACGTTGATGTCACATTTATATGATTATTATCCATGACCTGACTTTGTTTGAGCACTAGTGTGTAAACCGGTTGTGAAAATTCACTTTGTTTGGGACAGTGTTATTCTTAATCAAGGATAAATTTAACTTGGAACATAGGTATTGTCCCTCTAATGTAGGCTATGTAGCATCAAATGAGAATAACACATGTCTTCTCAAATCATATGATGTCTCACAAGGAGCAATGGAAGATATTGGTCCAAATGATAAATAGCATTGCTCTTTTCGTTTGGCCTTACGTCTGTGTTTTTCCAACTCATCACTTCTCAGAACAACATTTGAGTTTTGTATTTTATTCTTTTGACTCTGCATATAAGACTGCATCTCATTTGCCTGAGCTCAATGTGGCCGTCCTACTTTTCCCCTTACATCCTCATCACTGAATCTCTTACAAATCAATCATAACTCCAGAGTGCAATTATCAGGTTACTTAAGATGCATATACATGAAAGCCAAGAACAGCAATGCAGTTGAGTTTTAATTTACTTCGGCAGCTGGTCGATCAAGCGGTGGTGCAAAAGAGAGTGCTTCCTTGTGATAGTGGTGCCTTTGAGCACATCCACACCGTTTAAATGGAAAATCATTTAATGCATAAACATCCATATCCAACACTGTATCAAAAGAGTCTTTTATGTTTTATGTATCTTTGTTGATGGAGAAGAGACAACAATCAATGCTTACGAATGTGATGATAAATGGTAAATACTCTACTTAACAAGAAGGATTATTATTTAACGCCCAAAAATAAACCCCAAAAAGGAGAGCAGCACGAAGGAATGAAAGCATAGAAAATTGCACTGAATACTAAAATCGCAACTAATGGAAAGGAATGCTATCTTCAGGGCTTGGGAGCACCAAGAGCAGCCTTAAGAGCTTGAATGGTGGCAACATCGGTCTTGAAGGATTTAGTCAACATATTATCGTCAATGCCAGTGGTGAACAAAGTGCTAGGAATTGAAACAGTTCCAGCATATGCGCTCCCAAAAGCTGAAATTGCTACAGCAAAACCTTCAGGTTCAGCATTGTACTGGAAGTGCACAAGTCCTTTGGGAAACACAAACAAATCACCCGCGTTCAATGTCTGAGTAAATAGCTTGTTGGTTGTATCAACAAATCCTACTTGAAGGTTACCCGCAAGTAGGAAAAGGAGCTCGGCAGAGCGGGGATGAGTGTGGGGTGGATTAATGGTGCCATTAGCAAATCCCAGTATTGCATAGGAAACACTTTGCCCGTTGAGAGCTGGGAATTCAGCCATGCTCGCTTTGAATACCTTAAAGGTTGTGGGAGGAGGGTCAGACTCGTAAAGGGAGCGCATGCCAGTAAATGTGAAGAAATTTCCATCAATAAAAGTGGCATTTTGGGGGAGTACAAAATCGGAGAGGATTTGGATCTCCAGCTGTCGCCATTCCGATGATGGCAAACGAACGAAGAATTTGATGGAAAAGATTGTAGAGGCCATGGAAGAGAACTTGATGCAAGGGATATCGTATTTTGATGATTTTGAATGTGGTGGAGTCAGGTGCATATGCTTAAAAGAAAGGCTCTCTTAAATAGGGTGTTGTGAGTCCCCTATGTAATATTAAGGAAAGGGGATAGGAGTTTTACTCCTACAGGCCTTCAGTATGACAAATTTGAGATGAAACTATGAAGTCATTGTTCTTGTGACTACCTGCAGTTTTACTGTCATTTGGCTCGCACAGGACACCAAGAAGTACAAAACTTTGCTTATCCTCGTAACTCATGCATGATATAGAATAGTTCAAAAGTATATGCTCAATTATTCCTTAGAGTTGGGTAATTCTTAGGGTGCTATCAGTAAGCTGGAGAGGAAGAGTGACCAAGGAAATAAAGGGGATTAAATTAATAGATTGATGTTGATTTCTTTTAAGGATTTTTTTGATTGGCTTTTAAGGAATATTTAAAATAAACTTAGGATCCATTTAATGTTAGCAAAAATATAATCAAAGAAAAAGGCACAAATTACTAATTTTTAATTCATGAATAATGCTAAATACAATTCTAGGATGTGCAAGTCTCGAGCACTTTTATGAAAAAAAGTGGATTTTACTGTTAAAAATATGATTATTTCATGTGACTTTTGAATTTATTCACTTTTTTTAAATAGAGTGCGTGGAGCTTGTACACCCGATAATTGCAAATATTATTTATCATTTGGGAAAAGAAACGTGGTTGTAGAATTAGGATTGACCATTACAATAGGTGTGAACCTGTGTGGCTCAAGATACTATGAAAGAAAAGAGTATATTGGAGAAAAAGGAAAATATTTCACTTATCTTTCATTACATGTTCTGTACATGTATATATAGTATAAAAGCAGAGAAGCTATACAAGGAAAGTGTTAAGCTTTACAAGGTAAGAAATAAACAGCATTAATCACTAATCAAAATGACTGTTACAAGATATATGCATGGCTTCAATTGAGGCTACAATCTGGTTGATCAAATCTGTTTGATCACGAACTGATATGAGATCAGTGACATAGATCTTCTTCTTCCTTAACAGCACTATCGGTGGAGTAGCTTAGGCTCCTCTCTCCCTTTGCCCTCCACCCTTGAACGACAATATGCGCCCATTCACTAAGCTCCCGGCCTACGTACCCTCTATATATCCTCAAGAAGATGTCAGGATATATACCTTCCTTTAAATTAATTTAGTAACTTTATTTTAGTTTGTTTAGGGCATCCCAGCCCTTCCTCTGGTACCTCTATTTAAGTTTAGTAAAAGTATTTTTTTTTTTTTTTTTTTTTTTTTTTTTTTTTTTTTTTTTTTTTTTTAAATTTGGAGAAGCCCATGATCTTTATGAACGTCCCATATTTTATGCAATATCATTGAGGAGGTCAACCCACAGCTTATTACATGATCAAGTACTGCTAAATTAGCTTATTGTGCCAAAAAGTAGAGGCTATTGTTATCAATCTTCATTGATCATATAGAAAAGTAATCAAATAAAGTCAATACTGAATAAAATAAATGCAAAATATGTATTTATAGCGGCAAAAGAATTAGAAAAAATCACAAAGACCAGAAAAAATGAAACAGATCAACAGAAATGAAAGCCAAAACCAACTCAAAATAATTAATGATATCTTCGATTGCATCACGAGAAGGCTAGGGATTGTTAATTAATAAAACTGCATGATTTTCTTATTTCTCCTTCTGTGCCAGCAAGGACTTGAATTGCTCCCATCTTGACCATGGCTTCCCCGAAATTATTGCCGAAGTCAGAAGCACGACCACTGGCCATCGTTGTCACTATGTCCCTGGTGCTTGGATCCAACGCTAGCTGTTGATCGATTTGGAGAACCGCCCTTTTCCCTAAGATTTGCTTGTAAAATGAGTTATCAACGATGAAGGAGCTCAAAAAGTTCTGATCGAGACTGACGATGTTTTTGCCTGTCGACTCCTGGGGACACCTCGACCTTAGGGATCTCACTAACTCCAGATCCATGGTTGGGTCAGGTCTGCCAGTATTTTGGAAATTGTAAAGTCGATCTTGGAAAAACAAACAATGTGCAACACCAACAGTATGGCCACCTGTATATACATATATATATGTCAATGAAACATGAAATATTATTAATGCGTAAGATTGAATAAAAAGATAAGCAATGCTCTATATATTATAGAGAAAATCATTTCCCTAAAACGATAGACCAGTAGAATTGCAAATATTTAGTACCCAGAAGATAAACCATATCAGTAACATTAAGTCCTTTTCTGGTAAATGCGGCAATAGATTCTGATACAGGTATTTGAGGACCAGGAAGATCAACATTTTCAGCAAGGGAGTTAAAGCCATCCCTTCTCCCTGTTTCTACTCGGTATCGCCCTCCTCCGCTCTGCAGATCAAGAACTTGTCATTATGATCATTTCCATTATTTTATCTCATGATCATCTTTTTAACTTCATTATATTTGTCAATTTGAGAATAAGATTGATTTTTTATAATATTAAAAATAGGCAATGACAATAGTAGAATTAATACAAGGGAAATGGCGTCCCTGGTAGCAATGGCAATGATATCAACACAAGAGACCAGTCCAGGGCAGAAGCTCTCCACGGCATCTTTCACCTCGTCAATAAATTCATGGCCCCTTACACTCAGATTTGGAGGCGCAAATCTCTCGCTGGAGCCCCCAATTAGAAGAAGCGATGCATCACATCCCTTGAATTTTCATATTGGTAAACATGGTACTACTGTCAGTCGTAGAACTACTATATCTACACTAATCTAAGGTGAAATTAAAGAGGTCACTTAAAGCACTAGCATTGTACTCATTAAATTCATCTTTAAAATTTAATGAAAAGTATAAATTTTTCATAAATCCAAAACTTTCATATCTATAATTCCACATTGAATTAGCCATTAGATTTATTAAAATAATAATATAATATTATTTTTTTAATAATAATTTTTTTAATTTTTTTTCTTCATATTTTGTAATTATGCTAACCATATAGATACTAATAGTTTAATTTAGTACTTAAATAATTGATTCCCAAATAATTTAGAATAAAATAAAATAAAATTATTACCTATTAAAATTAGAATAAAATATTAGTTTAAAGGTAGAATAGTAGACTTTCAAATTTGAAGGAAGGGCAATAATTACTATAACTCAAAACTTTTCAAATACCCATTTGATGAATCCAATGCAAGTTTATTTTAAATAAATTCATCAAAATTTAAAAATATATTAACTTTTGATAAAACCAACGCTAACCCTCCAACGCTGCAAAGCAATCGTGGAATTGCATGCGCATAAGGGAAATATTTTTTACAGTCGGGAGATGCAGTCGGCGTGCAGTCAGCTGTAAAAAAAAATTAATATGGGACCTACATAAAAAAAAATTATTTTTATAATTTTTTATAATTCATGTAGGTCCCCTTAAATATAAAAAATTTTTTTTATAATTTTGTTTTATTCATTCTGTACAGCTGACTCGACTGTATATAGCAAAGCTCTGCGCATAAACTTCGGCGCAATTGTAGGGCCCTTGAAAAACTTGGCCTTGACAAGACCAGCTACGATGCTCTCAACATCGAAGATCCCACATTTTCCCTTGTAAAATTCTACCTCAAGTGCTGCACTGCTGCCGGCGTAACATTGGCCTGCCAAGCTCAAAAAGATGAGGCCAAGGGCTAGTGCCAGTACTGCATTAGTAACTGTGCTAGTCATTTTTGTCTTCACTACTTAATTTGGAAATATTGGACCTGAAAACGAAGGACATGTTTTTTTCCTATTTATATGCACGAGGATCGACGTCTGATCTATTATGCTTTGCACGACGGCCTTTAACATCGTGTACATGAATATTCTATTTAAGCAGTAAACCGGATATATAAGCACTACTCATGGCACTACGCCAGCATATATAAATATATATATTATATATATTTCCATTTGCAAGCCAACGAAAAGAGACATCTCTTTCACACCACTTATGTGGTAAGCTTTGATTTGTTAAGAAGTTAGATTTTTAAATTTCTAAATCTTTTTAATCAAATGTAAATAGAATTTTTCATAGATATATTAATTGAAAATTTTTTAGTTACAAAAAATTATATAAAAATAATCTCAAAAATTAACGTGACATGTGATTCATCAAATTATAAAATTATTTTTATTATAAAATAAATCTAACAGATCACATAAAAATTATGTCTTTATTAAATATATTAGAGCTACCCACATGACATGTCATTTATTTAGTATTACTATCGCCAAAATGATGATCCCTAAAGTCAAAAGGAAAACATGACGGAGGAGGAAAACTTTGCATCATCCGATCGAGTTTGCATGTTTGAAAATTTTAAGGAATTATAGGAAGGGCCAAAAAAACAAAAAAAACCAAAACTTCAAAATTACAATAACAACTTGGCAACGATCGAGGATGCATGCATGGGGCCGGGGTTCTGATCATGCATGCGTTGGCTTTCGTGCTCACAAGTCAAGTTTTCGTGGACATCTAGCAAATAGGTGTGACATCGACTCGATCGTTAATTTGGTAGATTTTTTATTATTTGTTGTATACAAAATAAATGGCCTCGAAGGGATGCATATGGTTAAGGCAAATCATATTAATGTAATCATGGGGTTTAAAGTAAAATAAATTTAATTAGATTTGATGCATGCTTGGACTACTCAATAATTAAGATAATAATACTGTCTATCAATTTATTACTTTTAAAGATAAGATCAATTATTTGGTCGATCCCATGCATTTGATCAAAGACGTTGATTTCAAGTTTAGGATAGAACTAGAATTGAAATTGAACGAGACTTTGATTGTTCAATTGACCTAATAGGTTTATAAGACACAATTAAGCTATGTTTGGATTTGAAAAAGATTTCATTTCATCTTATCTCATCTTATTATTATAATTTTTTTAAATTTTTATACAAAATATAATAAATAATTTAACTTTTTAAAATTTTAAAATAATAATAATGTTAAGAAAATCTTTTATCTGTAATTTAAAATCATCTTATCTTATTTTTGAATCCAAATTAACCTTTAATGGAAGGCAAATCATGAGAAAAAAAAAGGTCCCCATATTTAGTTGTAATGCAAAATCGAAGAAATTCTAGAGAAAATGATAGATGTTTAATATAACAATTGTGCTATTTTGTGGGCAGTTTGAATTGGTCCCAGCCTCTCTCTTCTAAAAACTGAATCCCTCATCGATTAGAAGCATAACAATTTGGCAGTTTATGATACTGCAATGAGATTTGGTTGTTTGCCGGGCTTGGCAACGCGAGCCTTTAACCCATGGGGGGGCATCAATTTGTTGGGACGCTGGCATATTCCACCCGGCTTGGGCCTCCAGCGGCTTGTACTGGCCCGCCCGTTCCAAGTCAAGAGTGAGGCATGTGACTTGGGCGAAGGCCTTTGGGTCACAAGTTTCCTAGAGGACGGGGGCAACGCGTCAGGCTGGTTTCACAGAGCAACGATTACCCCCCGCTCCTTACGGTGGAAGGATGACGGGTCAGTGTCTCTCGGACCCGACAAAAACCCGGTGGATTTGTCCCAGCTGGACCTTCATTTTTTTTCTCTCTCCTTTTTTTTTTTTTTTTACAAATTTGTCTGTTTGGAGAATTGATTTCATTTTATCTAATCTCACTTAAAGTTTATAGTATCCATTTCTTGAACCATTTAAGTATATAAAAAAAATTGGTTGAATCGAATCGAATTGGTATATATATTTATAATTTTTTATATTATATGTTAAAATATTTTTAATGTGATATATAATATAAAATTAATCTTATAATTTTTAATATAACATATAAGTTCTAATCTTATAATATAAAATTAATATAACATAAAAGTTTAATGCCAAGCATAAACATTAATATTAAGTTATTAATATAAATATATATCAATGATATATACATTTTTGATATAATAAATTATAATATATATATTTTTTGTAAATACATTTTTACATATTTAATTATATATACTCATATAAAAATCTATAACTTATATAAACTATAGTTAAATTTAATACTATACTAGTATGTGTTAATTATTAGAATATAATTTCCTGATACTATAATATAAATATACTAGTAGATTAGTTTACGAAAATATTTTATCTCCCGTTGAAGCATCTTGATAGTGTGTTCTAATAAAAAATTTTAATTTTTTTATTTAATAATTAAGGAAGTATTTTTAAATAATATTTTAATTTTTTATTTTTATAAAAATATTAAAGGTGATTAAAAAATATACAAAAGAAAAAAAAAATATTGCACTCATCAAGATAATATCTCCGTAGCTATAATGCTACTTAATATATGTAAACATTATTATTTCAACCCAAAATTTCAAATTTCATATAATATCTATAGAGACAGATAAGAATCTAAAAGTGTTGGTGCCACGTTTTTTTAATAAGGTTTTGAATATCAGCACTATGTACATGACCCTCGTAACCATCGACACCCAGAAAAATTCGATTGTTCTGGAAAAGCTCTATGAAATAACCTTGACAACCTTTTTCACTTATTTGTAACACAAAATTTCGGTTTTGGCCCTGGAAAGTAGAAAGTACGCTCGGCCTCTTCAGACAGCGAGTACGCACGTTCTTTCCATCTGAGGGCATTATTGTCATTACATTTGACCATCAAAATCCCTCGAAGCGCACGACCAGAGTCACAAGTCTGTCTGTAAAGCGAAGAACAAGACGACGACGACGACGACGACGGTAACTTACTCCAAAGTCAATGGGCAAAAAGGTAAAATGGAGCTGGAGCTCGGCTATGGTCGGAGCGGCGTCTGCTGTAGCAGCGACGGCTCTTCTGTCGGCGAAGCCCAAGGATCCAACATTCCAATTGATATCGATTAACCTCACCTCCTTCAAGCTCAACCTCCCCGTCCTCGACGCCGAGCTCGTGCTCACCGTCCACGTCTCCAACCCCAACATCGTCCCCATCCACTACACCTCCACCACCATGTCCATCTTCTACGACGGCTCCTTACTCGGTTCCGCCCAGGTCCAAGCCGGCTCCCAGTCGGCCCAATCCTGCCAGCTGCTCCGCCTCCCTGCCCGCCTCGACGGACTTCAGCTGGCTCACCACCCCGCTCGCTTCGTCGCCGACTTGGCCAGACGCGAGATGGTGCTCGATGCGGCGGTGGATATCAGTGGTTCAGCGAAGGTGCTATGGTGGGACCACAAGTTCAAGGTCCGCGTGGAGAGCCACGTCACCGTTGATCCGGTTTTCCTCGAAGTGATTGATCAGGAGAACAAGTCTGAGCTGGAGGTTTTCCATGCTTGATCAAAGTGTAAGCTATTCTCTGGAAGATGTAATAGATTGTGGAAATCAACTTTCTTTTTTCTCTCTGTGAAAACCAAATCCGGTGACAATAAAAACAACATTGCGACCGACATTTTTGACCCTGCAAATTTGATATGAATATGTCACAAAAAAACAAGAAGATTAAGGTTTAACTTTCCCATTTGGGTACACTTGTACATGAATTTTCAGTTTTCATAAATGTAAATGTTCCCAACTCTCATAATGTGTAATGGAATGTGCCAAAGGAGATGGGTGCAACCAATCTTGTAAAACCTTGGGGCCTCCTAATCATCGGTGTTGAAAGGAGCAAAAGAATTTAAATTGTGGGTAAATTCAACAGTTTTGCATAGTAGTGAATATTCCTGTAAAAATCAAATTCGAAAACAGCATTATTATGTTTTGATGATTATTATACTTTTGTTATTCCAATTGCACACCCCTCATTCACCAACCAACGACAGCGGAAAGTTATGCACAAAGACAAAAATCGTAACAATCTTTTTAGTTTATATACCAGTTCCTACCAATTTTGTTTCCCAAACATGATTTTGGAACAGCTAAAAGGGTTTAGTGTTATCATATATGTTGTGACTGTGTGCCATATCATCCGTATATGTAATTCTATTGGTTGGGACCTTAGCATAGAAATGAGCATCCACCATTTGGATTTGTTTTTCAATATTTGTTTCTTTATGTTATAATCTGAAAAGAAATGCTACCTACAATCTTAAGGTGTATAAGTTCTATTTACTCTTTGAAAAAAAAAAAATGATAGTTCACATTAAAAAAATGAGTCGTAGATTTAATGTGAGTCATAGATTTAGTCACTTCTTTTTAAAGAAGTTGTGCGAAACTTTTACATTGTAGGATTGCAAATATGATTTTTTTATAAATAATATTTTTCAAATATTTTTGGCACGATTAATGCGTCTTAAAATAGGCAAGTCTCGCTCACTCTTTTTGAAAAAGGTAGGGTCACTATTAAAAAATTTATTTTTTCACTAGAGTTTAATATTTATTTATTTTTTCAAAAGATTGTATGGAATTTATATACATTAAAATTATAAATATCATTTATCTTTTTAGCATATAGATAAGTCATTGAGGAAAGGATGACATGTTTTACGAAGAAAATGTTAATGACATGATAAAGCATAAACCATTAGATGTATCTGGGGAAAGGAAGGAAAAGGTTGTATCATAAAAGGACCCGTAAGTTTGAGAGCCTTTTTAGATTCCTCCAATTGTGCTGGACCAAAGACCCAAGCCCAAATCCAAATCCATTAAATCCATTAATAGTTCAGGTGAGTCACCATGGGCCCCATGGTCCCAAAGAGCTTAAGGCCGAGGGATACTTTTGGTTCTTCAAAAGAAGGATTCTTTGTGAATAGTAGCTTTAGTTTGTAAAGTTGAGGGTGGAAAATTTTCGGAATTGTTTAGATGGAGTAAGCCACTTGGTACACTGATAGGAATATAATCAAACACTTTCCGAGCGTGGCCGGCAAAGTTGAAATCTGTTATGACCCGAGATTTGCTAGAGAATAAGTGAAACAAGATCAAATTTGTGATTTTGAGCAATCTATGCAATAAAGGGTGCAAATTTAGTCATCAATAGTCATAAGGTAAAAATTTCATGTAAACCATTTTACTACTATTTACAGATCATTTCATTTCATCTCACTATTCAAACGAGACTTAAGTGATGTGTTACATGCTCATGTGACATAAACAGGACCCATCGTAACGAAAGAATGTACCAAAAAACAATTCAATCGAATTTCTTTCTTTCTTTTATTTTCTTCTTCTCTTTTTGGTTTCCAAATCTTCCACTGTGTTGTCTCTGATGGTTTGATCTTAATTAGTTTGTGCGGTAAATATCCCATATGAAGAGACTCTATAGCTGTGTGAGTATAATTAGCTAAGAATGCATATAAACGAGTCTTGACACTCACCGTTCTTCTTTAGTTATTTTGCTCAAAAGAACTACTGCTTGGTTAGGTTGTCTATTATAAAAATAAATAACTAATTCATTTTTTTGTGTGTATATTTGGATCTACTACTTATAAGTCACTATGCAAAACATGTCTATTGTGTGATTCAAAAGAATTATAAACAAATTTAAAACACAGTGTTTTTGTGCAATTACTGTGATAGGTCTATATATTATTTTAGGAGTCAATAAATAGACTTGTAAATTCTTTTAAATGTACAGCTTGAATTGCTTAGTTTCCACATCTTATTTAACTATTATGGACAAGGGATTTAGAGATAACTATAGGGGCAATTGTTAATAAGCTCAATGGGTCATCAATCAACACAAAATAGTATATGATACATCAAATTATAAAATTATTTTTATTATATTATATGAAATAACGTCAGTTTAAGAATTTTCTGTTATAAAATTGCCCACTTGGCTATAGTTTACTGGTCAGATGCATGAGATCAAATTCACGTATTCCAAACTATTTGAAGATAGACACCAACATGAATAGACAGCGACAATTAAGGCATCACAAAAGCAAATCCCTGTTCTAATTCTAACTTTAGCATCATATAGTCCCCGGTCACATCTTCAATGTCGTAATTTTACTTGGTTTTTCGTGATTTGGCAAACGATTAAGAACTGAGGAGAGAGGAATACAAGGTCCTGAAGTTACATAAAGATGTATATTATTACTAGTTTTGGGGCTTCTTGCATGACAACAATCAAGCTGCGTCTTCCACGAAGGATCAGGCATATTGTGGGGGGAAAGGGGTGGGCCCTCAGGATTTGGTATGGTACAGTACCGTTGTAGTCACCAACCATACATTAATCATAAAAGGTGTATTTTTCCTCTTCCTTCTCCTTTTTTTCTTTCTCAGTTCCCAAGTCTCCTCCAAGTTCACAATCAGTGTAATGCTGTATCATTACCCTGACTATTAACTCAGCAACAGCAATTACATTTGTCTGGTCCCTCCCCTACCTTTCATTATTATGTTTAGAAACATCAAAGATTGTTTCTTTGACAGTAAAGCAAAGAAAGAGCCATGCCCAACATTTAACCCTAAACAAAAAAAGAGATTGCAAGGAAACAGCAATGATTATTTCAAATTCTGATCCTTATCATTCTTATCTTATCACTGAAACATAATCCCAGCCCAGATTCTTCTTGTAGCACGCGTCAAGCCAATGATATGAGTGCCACCAGTGGATGGTCAGGATTGTTGAGCCTCTCTTCCTTTGCCCTTTTGCAGCAGTGGAAACTGTGGACCTTTGCTGAAAGAATAATTCTACTGTACGTGTCATATAAGTATACGAGAAATTCTGAAGTGAGTGTTTATACCACACTTCTAATTTTTGTCTTTTTATTTTAATGTTTAAATATATATATATATATATATGTATATTCAAATAAAAAAATGACAAATCATATATTAATTAGATAAAAATGTCTAATATAAAACTTTTTTATAATATTTCTATACTTGACATTGATTCAGCAGTATTTTGTATTAAGGTGATGCACCTATTGAAATCTCATTATTAGTGCAGTGAATGAAAAAAAAATATAATATAATTCATTAAATATGAGATTTATCATGAACAGACAAATGATGCTAGAGACACTAGGAAATTTGTGTCTCTTATGCAAAAATGCCAACGAAAACTCGTAGAATGAAATGGTGGTTTGATAAAAAAATAAAAAAATAAATTGAAAATTGAAAATGGGATGTAGCTGAAAAATTTTTGTTAAAGATAAATTAGCGGAAGAACTTTAAAAGAAATAATCTATAGAATTGAGTCTAACGTTAGCTAAGGGCTTTAATACCATATAGAAAATAAATATAATAGAAAAGGAGATGGATATATAAGAAAATGAGGTAAATGAGACTAGAGAAATAATAAAAATACAATAAATAATTGATATTAATTGATAATTTACACAATAAATTAATTAAATATGATAGAGAATAAGTCATATTATATTTATATATATATATATTATTATGAATATATTCTATAATAAGTATGTTAATGTCTGCTGGAATTCAATTTGATTATGATCTTCAAATTAATTAATTAAGTTGACTATAATTGGATTAAATTATGCTGTAATTAATTCTCTTATATATATATTCAACGCAATCATAGAGTAAATGTTGTTGGAATTTGCCAAGTCCGCGTATGATCATCACTATTTGAGGAGTGAAGCAAAGGAATCCAGTCGTGGACCCATGTCTACAGTGTTGAATCATATTTTAATTAAATAGTATGATTTTCATTGAATTATTTTAATTAAAAAATATTGCTAACATTATTCTTTCAACAACATTCTACTTCAAAGAAAAGATTGTAATTAATGATCAGGACCCTCGTGGATGTAATTATAACGAGTTATTATATTTATTGTACTTATATAAGGAAAATCAACATGTCTTGTATGTGGGCATTCTGTACAGCATTCTGTACAGCATGTGTTGTATGTGGACATGCTGTCTTGTATGTGGGCATTCTGTTCATTTATATAGAAATTACAGAAGAATTACAAGGATGAACGACTATGTACAGCTAATTAATCTACCAGCTGTATGATCTACTATACATGGTATGTAACGTATACAAAAATTGACAGGTAAGAGATGAAATCATGTAGATCAGAAATTAGAAGAGGAGAAGATCGAGACAGCATGTCTGAGAGCATTACAGAATTTCCTTTTCAAGGCTTGTCTCTTCACCTTATGCCATACACCTGTTAAGAAAAAAAAAAGATTAAAAAAAAAATAGGTGTATGGGGTAAGAAATAAAGTTTCTGATCTTATAGCAATAATCGCTGTAACAAAATTATGGCAGATACCAGACGATAACATTGATGGTGATGATAATAAGGCAGTGACAACAATATCATGAATGATAGCAAATACAAGACAATATTAGTGATATGGGTGATAATGAGGATATATAATTTATGCAATAGAAAACATGATTTCCCATGATATTCTAGCTTAACCTTGTAAGTTTATGCTTGAAAATACATTAATGTTGCTTCATGTGATTTTCATAATAATTCTAGTGTACATTTAGCTCATTCATAGAGAAAAACAAAATTAAAAATCCCAAATACTGCATAAAGAGAAAGGGAAAAACAAAACAAAACAATCTCCCTTCAATTCCTGTATATATAATATTTAAGTGCAAGAGATTATAAGAATGAAAACTTTCACGTAGATGCATATATATATATATATATATATATAAGAAATGTTTGATATACAAAGAAATTTCATAAAATAAAACTTATAAATTGAGGTTGTATATTAAATTGTAAAATTAATTTTATTAAAAAATACATCTAACGTATCACATTTAATTGTATCAATTTATGAACTTTATTTTGTAAGATTTATTTATAAACCTAATAGGGCTATATATATATATATAAATTTTCTTGAATTTTCAACTTGAATTCAAACAAATAAGGATACATGAGAAAAATATAAGGGAGGGATTTCTTTCTGATTTTTTCTCTTTATAACTCGATCTTAGTTATTGATAATTTCATGTTGTGCCTTTTTTGTTCATTTATTCTTCTTTTTATAGAGTTGGGAATGATCTGAGGATTCCTCTAGGCATGACTTTCTTTTTCTTTTTCTTTAGTCAAATTATTATCTTTTTAACTTGACAATATCATCAGAGTACTCTGAAGATTCTTGCAGCTGTCGTTTTGCTTTTTCTTCTACTTAATTATTTTCTTTTTGACTTAATAACACCAAAAGTTTATTGTCTTGTAACAATCTCTAGCACCCTAAACTTCTACAAACTTTAGGCGAATTTGATCACAGGATGACACACTGTCCATGAATGCTAGTACTTTGTCGGATTTTATTATTTATGAATCATGTCGATATACATTAAATTGCCTTCAATTATGGTTGTTCTATCTAACGAATGGCCTTACAACAAAAGGAAACAAATTGAGATTATCCTCTCTAATTTCTTGACGGAATTGAAAAGTACATAGATAAATAAATAAAACATCAAATGTTTATGTGGAATCTACATCAAATGTTTATGTGGAATCTACAATACTCGAAAACCCTATACCAATGGTATGTATAATATGTCTATGTTTAGTCAAGATTAAACCATATATCCAACTCAATTAAATAATTGAAGAGAATCTCTATTTGAAGAAAACCGATCAGTCTCAACTGGTCTTGTTAATTAATCAAGACAAGATCATGTGACTGAAATCATGATTAGATATGAAATGTAAAGAATGTTATAGGGTTTCAAGGGTTTTGGACTCTTTTGCTCCCAAAGACATCAACAAAGAATTGAAGAAATGAATCTATTCCTTTATTTTGTTAATAACTTATCCCTTACCAAAGACAATTGTACTTTAGGCTCATGATTCATGCATGTAAAATAAATCAACTCACGAATCCAGCTAGTAGAAAAGTACTAGACAAAACAAAAAAAGGATATATGAGAACGTACAAGAATGAACCGCATCGACCCCATTTTGGGGATCATTGTTGATTTGTACAAGTCCTTGAGAAGACTTTCCAACATCTAAGGATGTTGCACGTGATGAGCATAGAGATTATTAACATTTGGTCTCCACTATGTACTTACCATTGTTAATTACTTGGTAAAAAAAGATTTGAATTGAATAGAGGCGATAAGATTATTTTGAAGGATGATTCACTTGTAGTTAGCGCAGGTAGCCCATCTTCCTTGCCCCCACTGGATAGGGTGGAGATCTCACTCCCCACCCTCACTCCTTACTTATCTGCACCCATTGAATGGGCGGACATTGGACAAATACCACTGCCCACTCATCCAAGGTTCCCGTCATTTCAAACAAAAATTACAAAATACAACAATCTAGCTAAGAGATCTACGCGTCAGAGGATCTCTATGCCTCAACCAAATATAAAATTACCAAACACATCAAACACAACAATCAAGCTAAGAAATCTATGCATCATAGGACCTCTACGCTTTAAATATACACATTAGACCCACGACCACCTCTTCAAAGAGTAGAAAAAGAGACGAGAAGAAGGCAAAAGAAAGGAGAAATGAGAAGGATAATGTTGATGCTCAAAATATTGCACAATAGGTAGGAATAGGAGAAAAAGTTATTCCTAGCCCACTATGACAATTCGGACCTCGATTGATGTGATCTAATGCTCTCGATAGTAATCCGGAGCAGCTGTATAGTGTCAGTGTATACATCCATGGTGGTGAAGGAAAAATAAGTGTAGAGTAAATAAAAATAGATGAATACACAGGTTTGAATGGTTCAGCATAATTCCTACATCCACATACGTTTGAGGAAGAGAATCCATTATAATATGCTTATTACAATTTCTCATAGCCTCTTATTTCTCACTATCCAATAGAAATCTTGAACATATTGGCTAGGGAAGACTCCTTTGCTAGAGCTCCCTTTCGAGAGGTTGAATAAGAAGTAGAAAAATTAGTGCCCTTTCAGTTATTTGGACATCCCCTTTTAAGTTGATCCATCTTTGCACGTGCCCCATGCAGTGGTGAGGTAGGGTCTACTTTACATGTCTGATTGTTTCTCACTTTCTCCTGACACCCCCCTTACTTCTTGACACCTTCTTCCTACCTTTTGACCCATTCCCCTTACCTCCCTGCTTCCCCTCTTGTCCCTTAGTAGTGGGTTGGGCTAGTCTTCAACCTTAATATTTTACCCCGCTCACATATTAAAAAAAAAGGGGGAATGAGAGTAAGAGGAAAGAAGAAAAGGGAAGATGTTGAAATCGATGTACACTAAGGCTGTATTTGGTTAGCCAACTCAACTCAATTCAACTCAACTCATCTAATTATTACAACGTTCTCAACTTCTAACACAAAATATAATAAATAATTTAACTTTTTCAAATCTTAATAAAAATTTTTCAAATTCCAAAACTATAATAATGTTAAAAAATAATATTTTAAACATTTATCTCAATTCATCTCAACTCAACACACTATCCAAACCGAGGAATAGTATTTTTGTTTACATATGAGTATATAGGGTATGTCAGAATTGGGTAGCCCTTGCTTTTCCAAACATCTATCTATAATAATAAGTGTCTATTACATTACTACAGTAATGAACAGTGAATTCTAATTCCATTTTTGTTTCTGTGTACATAGAAAATTTACACTGCTTTACATTTCGTACAATACATAGCTGTTTCGGTGCGATCGCAGCCGTCGAATCCCTATCTTCCTCCCCGGCTCCATCGACCACATGAACACTATCGTACAACCGCGCCGTGCACACCGCCTTCTCCTGCTTCCCCAACAGGCTGTTTTAATCACGCAAGGTGCAAACCCTAACCTCCAATCAGCTTTTCATGGCTGAGCCAATAGACACCCGGTCGTGCTCCTTCGTCGGAACCTAGGAATACATGGCACCGGAGGTCGCGTCCGGTGGATTGTACCGGAACGCCGTTGATTGGTGGACAAAGATCCGGTTCAATGCCTAGAATCGAAGCGCGGAGCCGCCGACGTGAAAAAACACCCTTTCTTCAAGAATCTGAACTTTGCTTTCATACGGTCTCTCCTATCACCAGAGATCCCGCAACTGAGAATGATGAAAACGACGCCGTTGTGTCGCGCGAGGAGCAATGCAACACAATCCACGGCGAGGCCGTGCGGGTTTTACACCACAATAAAAAGGAGATAAACAAGAAACAAAGAAGAGAAAATGAGCACACAAAGAACTCGGCCAAACCTGCAACAATAAAGAAGAAACCATGAAATAAAAACAATAGAGAGAGAGAGAGAGAGAGAGAGAGAGAGAGAGAGAGAGAGAGAGAGAGAGAGAGAGAGAGAGAGAAACAAAATGCAAGAGAATAAATATAACTAACCAACTGAAGGAATGGAGGAATGCAGTACACGAAATAGAGATGAACCGGCCAGCAGTAGAAGAAACCAACGGGAATGAAGAAGAGAAGGGAAATGGCGCAGGAGAGAAGAAGAAAGAGAAAGAAAAATGTGTTCTAATATCTTCTAAACAACGCCGTTTTGGAGGGATCCACTGGGCCGGTTTAAGTGCTACGGGCTGACCTAGGTTTGAAGGGAATTCGGCCCAAATCACAATAAAAACCTACTGAAATAAAGCCCACTCAGAAAATAAGGTTTTAAGAAAGTAAAAAGGCACAATAAAAATAATTAAAAGCCAAGTAAAAACACTACAACTCTATATTAATAAAGTAAAATATTTAAAGCCCAACAATAGAATATTTAAAGCATAGAGTAATTTAAATGCGAAATAATAACTAATAACAAGAAAGCACATTAAAATAATTTACACAACTTAAAATAAAAAATGAACCCAACGAATAATATATTAAATTTAAAACAAAAGAGTTATAAACCATAATAAATAAAATAATCTTTCCATACAAATACACGTAAAAAGAAAAGTGCACAATAAAAAAATAAATAAGAGCCAAATAAAAATACTACAACTCAATATTAATAAAATAAAATAATTAAAGTCTAACATTAAACTAATTTAAAGTAAAGATAAATTTAAATGAAAAACAATAATTAATACCAAGAAAACACATCAAAATAAATTTTACAACTAAAAATTCATAAAATAAATTTTTTCATTCTATACTATACATAAAATATTTCAACTTTAAATCATAATAAAATACTAATTAATTTTTTATTTTGTTTTTTTTGTAAATTAATTATTTACACATTTATTGATTCTCTAATCCTATTAAATATTTAACATATAGGAACATCTGCCATTTATAGAGATTGTTGCAGTACAAGTTTCAAAAAAATAGTGGATAATTCAACTTGCTACAGATTCATAAATATTCAATAAGCAATAACACAAAAATTTCAATATTCTCTCTATTAGCCCTATACAATATGGCTGAGAATTACAATGATCATGAAAACAAAAAATAAAATTTTGTTTATATTTCTATTTTTTTTTTGTTTAAATTTACTCTGAACAAATTTTTATATAAGACAATTAAAACACACAACTAAACAAACGTGCACGTTTGGCCTCCACTAATATTTCTAATATATATCGACCCGTCGCTACCTAGCCATACTTCTAGTCATAAACGCTAGCTGTATTCTCTCACCTATTAGATGCTTTTCGATTATTGAGATTGTTTTTTCTTGACCGTACTGTTTGGCCACAAAAAATTTTTATCTCAAATATAAAATTATCATCTCATTATTATAATTTTTTCAAATTTCTATATAAAATATAATAAATAATTTAACTTTTTCTTAACTTTTTCAAATTCTAATACAATAATAATATATTAAAATATTATATTTTATTATAATATTGTAATACAATAATATCATTAGAATTAAATTTAAAATTTTTATTTAAAAACTCTGGCCAAACAGAACCCGTTGGTCTTTCTTCAACCCTACTTGAAATACTCCAATTACAAGTGAAGAGTCTTTAAGAGTTTTCTCTTCTTCCTTTGGCCTCCACCGCATTCTGGACCCTATTTTCTAAAGATTTCTTTCATTCTTTTGAACAGTTTAGTCATACTTGTCTTATATCATTATCATATTTTTTAATGTTTAAGTCAATTTCTTTTGATTTTTATCTCTTTTTTGTTTTATATCTTGACCTTATATGTTCTTTGTCTTATCTCTTGTCTTTTATTTTTTTTCTTTATTATTGATAATTGGTTTCAATATGCTAGATCCAGTTTATTTCATGTTCAACATCTATCAATCAAATAATAATGGGAGTTTGCCACAACAATAATATGTCACGTGTCAATTTTTTATTGACTAACATCATATATTGATGCTAAGTATCGTCCAATCAAAAAGTGACACATGGCATTATTAAATCCTTTGTTAATTCTCAAACCGCCGATTGATTAAGGTAATCATAAATTCCGTAATTCAGCTTTGTAAAATGTTAAAAATATAGATCACGATTGATAAAAACTCAAATTCCAATTTTACAATAAATACCTAAAACCAAGAAAATATATATAATAATAAGAGGAAGGGAAAAAGCCTAAAAGAGAAGAGGAGATGAAAAAAATGAAAGAAAGAAAAGCGGGCATGACCAGTCGGTGGACATAGAGCGGTTTTTTGAGGTGGTTGGAGAGAGAAAACTCTCATATGTTGATCACTCATCACATATTCACATGGACGGGAGTTGAAGGCAAAAAGACAAATACTTACCAAGTTACCGTAGATGCTATTTCAGTTGGAAGACACTTTTCATGGGAAAATGCTGGAAAGATAGATGGGAGAGGTTCTTCAGGTACAAGTTGAGTCATCTCTAAAACCTACCAATACGTAGCCGTCTAACTGAAGCAAACTCCAAAATTATATTCTTTAATTTATAATTGCTCCCTACACCTCAATACCACTGTAATTTCTCTGTTAATTTCCCACCAATTCTCTCTCTTGCTGTCTCTCACTCTCTCTCTCTCTTCTTGTTCAATGTTGAGCTCTCCACAACTCCAAGGAAGCCCGAAATAAGACTATTGAGATAATGATACTCACGTCCCACATTCTTCAGTCCCTTTGCTTCGACCCAACTCCACCACCCCAAATGCCGTCCGTGAAAATTTTCTTTCCTTCTCAAAATCTTTTTTAGTATTTATTTTTTCATTGTTTTCTAAACCAGCAAGAAAAAGAAAACATTTTTCTTTTCTACTTCAAGAATAGGCCCTTTTCATTGCCAGCCATGACTGATGTCCTCAACCTCAACCATTCCCCATCCCATTTCTCTGATTCTTCTTCTTCGCCTACAAGAGTCTCTTCCCCTACTTCTTCCTTATCCTGCGTACCCCTTCAAAAGGAGGACATCAATCACTCTGACTGTGACTCACCCTCTTCCTCTGTAGCTGAGGACAGGGATTTTACAGCGACTGGCTGTGAGGCAGAGGAGGAACGTGACAAACGAAGAAGGGATCAGTTGTCTTTGTTGGCATTGCTGGTGGCCATTTTCAGGAAATCTTTGATTGCTTGTAAGAATACTGACAGGAGGGAGCTCTGTGCCATGGAGATCGGGTGGCCCACTGAGGTGCGCCATGTCGCGCATGTTACCTTTGATAGGTTTAATGGGTTCTTGGGATTGCCTGTGGAATTTGAACCTGAGGTGCCCAGGAGGTCTCCCAGTGCCAGGTACATTTTGGGGTTTTGTAAATGCTGGTTGTTTGTTATTTTTGGTTGGAACGTGTGGGTGTTATTTTCTTGATTCGATTATTAATTGCTCATTTAGTATTAAATCGGTAAAATTGGTTGATTTTGATTGATGGGTTTTGCTATTCAATTTCTAGATTTGCGAATTTGCTCCTTTTGCTGTGTGTCATTGTTCGTGGAATTTGGCTTTCTTTTCTTTTTTCCTTTCTTTTTGTTGTTGGGTGGGTTGTGGAGGGGGAAGGTTGGGTTACGGTGCTTACTTGTCGTGGAATACAAGCTTGAGATTGTGATTTGGTGTGCGTAATTGGTGGGTTTTTTCCTTTTCAGATACTGTAGTGGTATTTAATCGGAGATACTGTGGTGGTTTATGGCATCAATTCTTCAGATTGTGGGGTTGTGTTGTTCAATTGCCGAATTCCTTTTCTTTCTTTTTTCCTGTATGTTTGTGGCCTACTTTTTAGTTTTTTATAATCGATTTCCAACTTGTAAAATTGAAAATTGTAAAACTTTTTGGTTGCAATTTACAGAAGCCATTCGTTATCTTTTTGATAAGTAATTTACAGAACCCCATTCTTTTTTATTGCGATTTACAGAACACAATCTTTTTTTTTGCAATTTACAAACTTTTTTATGTTTATTTGTTGTTTAACGCAGTTTTTGCTAATTGTGGTGAATGCGATCTAATATATGCGAAAAAAGTAAAATTACTGGGAGGCCAAACAAAGTAAAACCCAAATCATGATATCAGGAGTTGATCAGCAGCTTACCATTGGGGAATTGCCACATACCACATGATATTTGCTATATCAATTTCTTCTCCAGCTTTGATTCCCCAGCTACTAAGGGCATGTTGGGAAAAAGTTTTCATCCCAAAATTCTCATCTTATCTCATCCCATCTCCTTACCAAACATCTCTTAAGCATAAATACTTTCAAACTAATCATTATAACTTTCTCAAACTTAAAATAAATAAATAAATAAAAATTCAACTTTTTCAAATTCCCAAACAAAAATAATATTAAAAAGCTATATTCGAATAATATTTTGACTTTATAATATTTTTTATTCAACTTTTTCTCACTCCTTTCCTAAAACCCCATAAAACATTAATTCAAACTATCTCACTACTATTCACAAACTATTTGTTATCTTAAATTGGTCTGCCTTCACAATGGGATAGAGAGCTGAGTTTCCCAATTAGGGGAACAGGTGCAAATGAGGTAGTATCCCTTCCCGAGTGTAGCTAAATTAGCCTTGGTTGCAATTGCTTGGATTCTGTTTCTTATTTGAAGTCGTTTAATGAATTGTTTACTAATTCTCTGTTGTTTAATAATTTTCCCTTTGCGTTGTTTAATCAGCCTTGACAAACAAGGACCCCTATCTATCTTATTGTTGTAGTTATTTTACACACAAATATTAATCATCAGAGCATTAATATACACTCAGAAACACTAATATATACACACAAATTAGTAAAAGGGGTTTCCCAACTTGCCATTGTGCGTGCCTGATGGACTCTGCATGTTTGTTTCTTCATATATAGGGATCTAGAGAATTTGAAGCTTCCCTAGAATCACTTATAAAGCCAGTTTCACCTAGTAAGTAGCCAATGTGGAACTTAACACCCATGACTACCTTTATAACCTAACCACTTTATGTGGGTTATTCATACTTCCCAATGGGGAACTGGGATGTCATAAACTCCCCCGCTTAAATTTCTGACATCCTCATCAAGGCAATATCATGCAGTGCTCCAGTTCACACAGCCAGCCTCACCAAATGGGTCTGATAATGTATATAAGGTCCCAAGGAAGGCACTTACTACATTTGCACTATAATCCAAAATTTTTTGTCAATTTAAAGCTTCCCAAGAATCATATATAACTCAGCTTCACCTAATAAGTAGTAAATATGAGACTTAGCAACCATGACTACCTTTATAACCTACCCACACCATGTAGGTTATTCATATTCCCAAAGTAGAAATTCAGGTTACATAATATACAGTTTACCGATTTATATCCATTTAGGAGCATCTCATGTGATTGGTGTTTTCATTAAAACACATGCATTTCAGATTGTTAAATGTTTTTGTTGAGAAAAAGGATGTTACCCCACAATCTTATTAGTAGCCTTCCCTTTTGGCAGAGTAATACCGTAGTTACATTCATACACCTTGGGGGTTACATCATATACACCCAAAACCGAAGGTTCCCAAAAAATATATATATATTTATATATCAAATACCTTATTCCTATACAATTTAAAATCATTTACAGCTAATGTATGGAAGTCCAGCCCTATCCAGTACCAAAGCACATTGCATGCTCCGTGTCAATTCATCCCAATTATTGAAAATACAACTCTTCTAATGCTCCTAATTTGGCCAAATTGTCTGCGACATGATCAACCTCTCAAAAAATATGTTTCTGATAAATTTCATAACCTTTGATTGTCATCAATCTGGTCCTACAACTCTGAAATACCAGGGGCAGCAACCTGTTCCTTCCAGCCATCCAACCACCACCCGAGAGTCTGACTTCACTTCAACCTCCCAGAGGTTTTGTTGAATGCACAGCTTAAGACTGTCTAGGATGGCACTCACCTCAGCCACAGTATTAGTACCTTCCCCATAGTAGAAAGAAAAGCCACCAGAATCTATCCTCTTTCTTCCTCACAATGTCTCCACCACCACTCAGACCTGGATTTCCAAAGCAACAGCCATCCATATTGTCCCAAAATTGAACCTTCCACCTTTTAACCTTTACAATATGTTTTACTTGGTTTATTTTGGAAACATTATCAGCCATCGTCATCTTGATTTTTAATACAAGCACTCTCCAAGTAGTATCATCTCAGAAAGATTTCATATTTCTCTTAAATTGTAGAATCTTCATGTAATTCTCTGATGACATCTCTGCATCACATTAGATAGTATAATTTTTTTCTTTAAAGCATGTTAATTTTTCACCTTTTTCTTTGGGGTTCTTCTTAATTGTTTGACTGGTATGACCTCTATTGTGCTTATCCTTTGACTTGTTTTTTCTGAAATGTAGTACTACCGTCTTCGGAGTTTCCACGGAATCCATGCAGTTGTCATTTGATTCTAGAGGGAATAGTGTGCCATCCATTCTCTTGCTAATGCAAAAATACTTGTATGCACTAGGTGGCCTGCAGGTATTTCACCTTGTTCTTTCCCTTTTCCTCCATCTTGATTCTTCTTTAACTTCATGATGCCGACTTTAAATTCAGGACATGATTTGTCTGACCACATGCAATAATTGGAAGAAAAATTCTATTCTCAAGCTGGCATGTAAAGCATAATTAGTAAAGTACTTACATGACATAACTTGATTTGAAAGATAAATTTTAAAATTTGAATCTTACAAATCCAATCTTACCATTTAAGTGATTTGAATGGTGTACCCTATACACTGGCTTGAGAATATAATAACTCGAGTTGGAAATTGAAAGAAGTTTGTGAATCCAGTGGTTTGACTTCTGCATGACTTGGCCTTTTGTTATTTATGCTGTTGCATGTCGAGTTGTGTTTTGTGGACACTTCCTCAAACTATTATGTTTACAAGTTTAGGCAGAAGGCGTTTTCAGAATCACTGCAGAAAATAGTCAAGAGGAGTTTGCCAGGGATCAACTGAATAGAGGAGTGGTACCAGAAGGCATTGATGTACACTGTTTGGCAGGACTCATTAAGGTATACCATTTTTATTCTACTAGCGTTCATTAAAGATACCATTTGTAGGCATCATGCATGCCGTACAGTTCTTTACGAGTATGCGGAAGCGAGTTGATCAAAATAAGAGCTATTTTAAAAAATTCCAACTCCTAGCAATAGGCAGATTAAGTTTTTTCTTTTTAAAAAAAGAAATGCAATATAATATACAAATGCTTGTAAAACGGTGGTCCTTGTTTGTTTGGTTAGTAAACAAAGCGACATAATTCCATGGTTGAATACCTCTTTTCGTTGCATTTCCTGGGGGGAGAAGAGAGAGAGAGAGCAAAAAGTGATTTAGATAAATATGAATTTTTGTGAAAGTAAATTTATTTCAAAACCTAAAATTCCTGTTGGGATCCATTTTTGTAATTGTTTAGAAAAAAGCTACTTTTTGATAACATCTGTTGGCTTTTTTAGTTATTTTGGATATTCTTAACTGTTAAGTTTAGGATTTGTCAGTCATAAGTTATGCAGTTTAACCAGAAATAGCAATTTAATGTATAAAAATAAAATCAGTTCTTTTAAAGGTTCTAAGATTTAATTTCGAAGGATGAGTTTCTTGATTAAATATCATGTTAGTTTTTTTTTTCCCTAATCAGATATCATATTAGTTTGAAGTTGATAATTTTCAATCAGTTGTGGATAAATTTCTCAAGAAAACACCAACATTGGAGAACACACCATTTGCCCAATAAACTTATCTTTGAAATATAAAATGAAAATTGTTGATGATGATATATGGTCGAAGTTGACTTTAAAAATCTTCTTGCAGTTACCAGGCTGCTGATTGCAATTTTTGATTACCTTCCAGATGCTTGAGAACTGTAAAAAGCATATCTGCGAAAGGCTTATTGTCCACCTAAAATACATTCAGTATTCACCAGGAAATATAAGAAACAAAAACAATATCAACAAGTCTTTTTATTGCCACTGGCTATTTTTTTATGCCACAATTTCTGTCCTTTCACTTTCTGTGTTGGATAGACAGAGGCCCTCCTATGGAATACAACAAGAAAAGCATCAAATGTAGGAGAATTTTATTAACATATATACATGTGGGGTAAACTTGGACCAATTAAGGAGGATGTCTTCTTCCTTGACCTGTATGGACCAATTCATGTTTGATCCGTCTTGCTATGACACTTAATCTAACGGACATTAAGTTCAAAGCAAATATATGTCAAGTGCAGTCAACAATCACTGTGGAAATAGTGTTTGACCTATTCCAGATTGATTGTAATGTCGATACATGGCCCTATGATAACTAGTTAAGGATGAAGGCCTGTAACTACTAAAGATGTATTTACTGACTTATATTTATCTTTCAGGCTTGGTTTCGGGAACTCCCAACTGGGGTTTTGGATTCCCTATCACCCGAGCAGGTCATGCGATGCCAGACAGAAGAGGATTATGCTGAACTTGTGAGGCTTCTACCCCCAACTGAAGCTGCTTTACTGGATTGGACCATCAACTTGATGGCTGATGTTGTGCAAGAGGAACATCTGAACAAGATGGATGCACGCAACATTGCTATGGTTTTTGCACCAAACATGACTAAGGTGAGTTTAATTATCTCGCTACTTAAACTCCAGAAAATTTTCACAATCTCATAACAAGGACTATAAATTTCTTTCTTTCTAAGAAAGCATTTGAGCTTCCCTCTAAATCAAATCAGCTTCTTGTGTTCCCTGGGACCTAATCTAGAAAGCATGTTTCCAATTGCATTTAAATGCATCCATATTTGGACCATTTATTTATTTAGTATTTTAGGATTACAAAAGAGGTCTCACCCTTTCATTGCCATGTTAGTGATGTCATGTTACACACTAACTATCAAGTCGTGTGTTGAAATGATATGTAAATGATAAAAGTTTGAGGGAGATTGGCAATTTAGAGCTACAATCTATCCCTACATCAGCTCCGAAGAATTCATCCTTTTTATTATCATTTCCCTATAAACTGAAACGTATCATGCAAATGTGGAGGTCAGATTTATCCAATGGTGGAATGACAGTATTTTTACTTCTTTTGTTGCAGATGGCAGATCCTTTGACTGCCTTGATGTATGCAGTCCAAGTGATGAACTTCCTCAAGACCCTGATCTTAAAAACATTAAGAGAGAGAAAAGATTCTATGGTGGAGCCTTATTCTGCTAGCCCTTTAGATCCTTCTGATGAGAATGGACACTGGGGCGCTTCACAAACCTGCCTGGAAGATATTCACTTAGAGAATGATGAGATAGAGCAAGCATTCATTGCTGAAGAACCTACTTCTGAAATTTCCCTCAACTCTAATCAAAACAATAACACAATTGACACAGCAGCTGAAAGTTTATTGACTTCTGAGAAAATAAACTCTGATGGAAATGGCTTTTTTGAGATTCCAGCTCAAGTTGACCCTTCCATTACCAAAACCGAAGGTGGCGAAATCAATGGGGCAATAGCTGTAGTTCAAGGTAATGCAGGAAAGGTAAAGACTGATCAATCAAGTATTTCAATTTTTGGAAAGGGACCAAGGAGAAAATGTGGTCTGCAACCTGTAGTTCCTGGAACCACTTCTGTTGAGAAGACCATGGGAATTAGCAATCTGAGTCGCATAGACTCAAGGATAGAGCGGTTCGAAGCCTGGAGGTGAAGGAAGCTCAACAGCATTTGGGCTACAATTGATTCTATTGTAGTTCACTGTAAGTCTGGTTGATTTGGAATTTAGGGAAAGTTTGTGAATTGCTCATTGTATGTTGTCTGTATTGTTGGGTGGTTTGCTTGACCTGTTCTGATTTCATGGAGAAAACTTACTCATTCTCATACTAACACTGTTAATGGTGTTTCATTGATGCGGTTTCTTTGCGCATGGGTTTGTTTACCTGCCTGTGAATGACCGATCTCTTAATTATGTTAGTCTTTATTTTTTTGCAAAATTTCCTGTTTCTTTGGATATTCCAAGTTCATGGAAAGAGTGATTTTAGGCCACTCATTTCCCTTTATTATAATGATTAGGACTATATAAATAAATGAGACTATTCAAGAAGTAGCTCTCGGTTTGATAATAGAGAATTTTAAAATGAGAATTTTAAATTTTAAGATGAAATATTATATTTTAATATTATTATTATTTTGGAATTTGAAAAATTTAAGAAAAAATTGAATTATCTATTATATTTTATATAGAGATTTGAAAAAGTTGTAATGATAAGATGAGAATTTTGAGTTTGAAAAGAAAATTTTTATGTGTCAAACCGAACTAAATCAACTTAGTCAAACTTGAATTCGGCTTAATTTGTTTATTAAATGAGTTTTGTGAATACAAAATTATAATCAATTATCAAACGATATAATTCATACAACCGATTCAATTTGTTTATTGGGCGATATTTAATAAATAAATTTTATGACATCTACTTCATGTTTTATTTTTCATAATATTTATTATCTTTAACTTTATAATGAAAATAACTTAAATATGTAAAACCATAAAAAAATATTTTTCTAATACTAAACATTGCTTAGATCCTTATAAAAGCAATCATTAATATGTTTTAAAATATTTACAAAACTTTAAAGTTTATGAAAATTTGTAGATGAAATTATGATATACAATATAATACAATATTTTGTGAAAATTAAGTAGTTTGTGAACAAGTCAGAACTTGCTGTAGTAATAAAGAAAAATTCTATTCATTATTCTTACACGTCACACGATACACACTAATGATAATATAAAATAAGTTGTCTTGTCCCAAGGTTCCGTTCACACTTAACAGTCATGATTTTTTTTTTTTTTTTGTTTTTATTTTTATTTTATTTTTATTTTATTTTTATTTTATTTTTATTTTTATGGGCGTGTGACACGTTGATGAATATGTGTGTATATATATATCTACTATATCTATAAACGTCAATATAAAAGGCTAAACTCAAATTCAAATAAATATTAAAACAAACGAGAATTGACACACACATGAAACAAAAAGATTTTGGCCTTTCCTTCAGATTTGTGGGAAGACCACGAAATGCAGATAAAGATAATGACTATCATCATCATTGCTCTGGAAAAGTAAAATGAAATACGATAATCAGAAGAAGTAGGCAAAACTCAGGAATCAGGAGGCTGTGGAAGGGAAATAGACACAGCAAGTCTTGCATCGATGCTTGTTTTCGCACGAAGAAATAGATATTGTTCTCAGATAAGGAGTGAACGTGCAAAAAGGATCGCCCGAATATCCCTTCGTGCTTCTGGAAATGAAAATTACATTTACAGCCGAAAGTGGACGGCATTCTCGACGTACAATATTACACGAACACCTGGCTGCTGCTCACCACGCTTAGAGGAAGTACTAAATATACGACGAGTGTTGCGACGATGGCAGTAAAGGTATTTTATAAAGAAAAATTATGCTAGCCGTCGTGATTGCGTTGACATCTGTAATATTTTTAAATAAATAAATAAATATATATAAAAAATTAATTTTTTAAAAATAGATCATATTTTTATTTAAAACTTTTACACGATGTATGTACACTTTATAATTGTATATAAAATTATTTTTTTATAAAATTAAATTTATATATTGACCGATTTGTTGACATGTCTATTAAATTAAATTAATATTATAAAATAAATTTAAAATTATCATACGAAATCATATCAATTTATAAATTTATTTTTATATAATTTATGTATAGTTAAAATATTTATCTAAATCTATATATATATTTTAGAGAAGTAAATTTATAAATTGACATATTTTCATATGATATGTCCAATTTACTTTATAATAAAAAATAATTTTATTATGTAACATATTTTATCAAACTATATTAAATTGTAAATTTATTTTTTTATAATAATTATATTTATATGTAAAAATAAATTAAAATGATACCTATATTTGTATTGTGATTGTTACTCAAATCTAAGATATCCAAAAGAATTTTGTTAAGTACAATTTACAATTCAAAAAATCTGAAGTTCTTGGAAGACTATCCATAGTCATAGTTGGTACCTCCCCCTGCCAATCATCTGTGAACAAGTGGGCGATAAACAACAGATGAATGGAAGACAGCCAGGATTCCGATAACCAGGGTCCAGGGAGTTGCTATCCAAGAAATGGAAAAAATCACATCACCACACCCTGGATAACACTAGATCATACTGAAATGGCAATACATATGTGATTTCAAATTCCAAAAAGTTTCTTTGTTATTATTATTCTTTTTTTCTTTTTCTTTTTCTTTTTCTTTTTTTAATCATTGTCTCATCCTTATGATTATGCATGATTTATGGGTTTCTTTTTCTAAGAAAGTATTTCTTTGAGACAAATGATTAAATATATATTATTAAGATTAAATCCGGCGCCTATCATATAATATGGTATATCATATTGTAATATCGACTTTTTTTATAAATTTAAAATTATGGCCACATCACTTTAAAGATTTTTATTAAAAGGAAAAAACAATCCACAACTCTCTAAATTATATTCATTTACTGTTTTATCTAATGATTGGATGATAAGTAATAAATGAAAAATAATTATTTAATTATTTAACGGCAAGAATTGTGAAAGGACGGTGATAAAAATAAAATAAAAAGACGGTGTAGAGCATTTTCAAACCTTAAAGTACGGCCTCTGTCCACTCGATAGTTTAGGGGTTCTGTGTGAATGAAAACCAACCACTCATTCAATTGGAAGTTATAAATCTATCTGAATTTACTTAAAATTTATAACCACCAAAATTGGGACAAACATCCAAAGCCACGCATCTTTGTTCTACACCAACAACATGAAGATATGCAAAATCCAATAGCCCTGCTAGGTTTAACATATAGCACCCTTTCCTTGAGCTTTTTCAACCCATCATAGTCTTCTCCTCTTTTCTCATCACCTTTTCTCTGATCTTTTCTCTTCTCACAAACAACATCCTAGCTACAAAGTCGATAGCCAGGGAGCCAAGCCATGGCTGCCTGTGGAAGTCTCCAACACATCTTTGAAAACCCATTGCCAGAAAACCCAACACTGCTTGAATCACTCTCTTCTTGGAACCAGATTAAACCTGTTAAACCTATTGAACAGCCATCGTTCACAGAGATCTTTGGTGAACTTCATTTCAAAGAGAATTCTGATTCATCCCCATCATGCCTTCCCACTCCATTACTGTCACTATCTTCGTCTTCGTCCTTGGTAGGCTTAACCTTGGGAAGAACCGGAGCCGAAAAGCTCAATACCAGTGATGGTTCAGCTGAGAGGGATGAAAACAAGAGCCTGTCAAGGGACTCTTTCTCAGGCTCCTCCTCTACCAAGTACTCCAGTCATCTTAAAAGCAGTGACAGCTTCTCATCAATGAACTCTGACAGCCTGCAGTTTTGCACTGAGGGTCTTGGGTTTGAAAGCTCAGATGATGTTGAGGAGTTGAGTGAGATGAGCGAGGATAATCGGCAACACCCACTAGAGAAAATAAGTATAACAAAGCATCAGTTTGCATCAGAGAATCAAGGTAGTGAATTCAGGAGGTCGAAGACAAGTGGTGGGGCATTCCCTCCTCCAATTTCTTCAATCAGCAAGAGTGGGAAGCCTTGGGTTTGCTTCAAGTCTTTCAGGCAAGACGGCAGGTTTGTTCTCAAGGAGGTGAGGATTCCCACCCATGAGTTCCTGCATGCATGTAGAGAAGATGGCCGCCTCAAGTTGCAGTTTGTTCAGCGAAAGGATGAGATTCTTGAAGAAGAAGAAGAAGAAGAGGATGACGACGATGAAGAGGAAGAAGAAGAGGATGAGGATGAAGAAGATCAAGAAGAGGCGGACTTGGAGGACAAGGATGAAGAAGATGACATTAGTGAAAACGACAAAGATGGCAAGGAAGACGATAATGGAGTAAGAAATGGAGAAGCCGGAAATAAGGCTGAAGGCAACCCAACGTGACGTCTGAGTCTCTGACGCAGTTGTGTCATAGGTAGGAAGCCTGCTAGCTGATGCCGCTGGCATGGTCATGCACTGGTGGATTCTACAGTTCTATTTAATTTCTTCCGTAAACTGTAAGACCAGTTTGGTTATGAGATGAAATGAGATGAGATGTTTTAATAATAATGAATAAAATATTATTATAATATAATTTTTGAATATTAATTTTATATTAAAATTTAAAAAAATTAGATGATTTATTATATTTTATATGAGGTTTTAAAAAAATTATAATAGTAAATTGAGATGAGATGAGATAAGATTTTTAGTTTGTTTTAATAATAATGAATAAAATATTATTATAATATAATTTTTGAATATTAATTTTATATTAGAATTTGAAAAAATTAGATAATTTATTATATTTTATATGAGGATTTAAAAAAATTATAATAGTGAGTTGAGATGAGATGAGATAAAATTTTTAATTTTGATTAAACAAACAGGCTTTATTCTCTAATAAAGAGATGAAAGAAAAGATAATCTGGAGTTGCCTTTTCGAGAGTAATTTTTTTTTTTTTTTTTTCCTTGCTGCCTATTTCTTAAATTCTTGCCGCTAGATTTTTTCAACACTAATTCAAGTGTTACCATTCCAAAAAAACAAGGGTAATTGATCAGGTGTCTTTCAGCAAATTTAATTTTCTAGTGAGCGTTTAATTTCTCTTTTTCTTTTGCATCTTGCAATCGCTGACCACTAATCATATCACATAAAGATTCTTGCATTAAAGGCCATTTTAACCATGCTATAGATCTTAGAATGCAGATCAATTGTATCCAAATCAGAGAGTGTGCCGATGTAACAATTTCTTACGCCACGATGTTAATACACCATATCAAATCCTTCATAGATTCATTGCATCCTTCAGAAATGAAAGATCAAAAGAGCAGTGAGTATATGTAAAAGTATAAACAACTGTAGATACGTACAAACGAGACAAGAACACGAGAAATCCAACAAAATATATATGTAGTACACGCATGATACTAGATATATACCTACCATAAATGAAAGGAAGAATTGAGTATGCATTTCTTCACCATCAAAATGCATTTTGCAGCATCAGGCCATATATATATATATATATCAAAAGAAGAACCAATACTAGATATGTCTATAATTGTGTCGACAGAATCTACAGATACTCTTATCTACTCAAATAAAAATGATTCTATCCCTTCATATAATGGAACAAAAATTTTATGTGCAGTCATTTTTACATACTCTTTTGCACACTCTATTGATGTAATTGATTATGTATTAAAAAATTTAATGCAACCAATCATATCAGTAGAGTATATAAAAAGTACGTAAAAATGATTGTATGTAACATTATAGAATGTTTGCAGCGTCCTTGCTATTCTCTTTTCTTTTCTTTTTTTTTTTCTAACCAATATACACTGTTCATTTCGTAATAAGAGAATACAAACCAGAACAAATATAGCATAAATTACGCAAGATAATAACAAAGCAAAAAAAAAGAAAAACATAGAGAGAGAGAGAGAGAGAGAGAGAGAGAAGTGCTCCAATCATAAATATTACAATCCAAAAGACCATCAAATATTTTGGGTTTGAAACCAATTTAAAGGTTTTAAATCTAGGAGAAGCACCTAGGGTAATTGTATTGTCTTGCATGAGCAAGAAGCGAAGGAACTGCAGAAAGCAGCATTGATGCTGCTGGCAGGGCTCGCGTATGATGGTACTGAGACTGCAAAAGAAATTATACAGGTAAGATAAACTTGAGCATCCAAATCCTCCGAAGATCCAGATGGAGATATTGCTGACAAAACATACAAAAACTTGCTTTGAAATTGCCCGGAGCAATGCGGATGGGAACAGGTAGGCATGAACATCTAGGACGGGACAAGGTAAACTAGACCATGATGAAGCCACCATTAACTATCCACTAAGGAAGGTAAACTACACCAAGGAAAGCAAGCTGATCTGCAGAACCATTGCTGGAAGGAGCGGCTCATGGGAACACGCACTGAAAAGATGCACAGGCTGGTGTGGCACGCATGGTAGAGAAACGGCCCAAAAAGTACAGATATAGTGGTTGAAGTCCCAAAAAAAAATAGGGAAGGGACAAAAAATAGTGAATAGGGAGGGGAGATTGAAATAGAAGAGGAGAGAGAGTAGAGTGCAGCTTGTTAACATAATATTGACCAAAAGAGTGGGAAAAAGAGTGGAAGTGCGAAAAAGAGTGGGGCTACTGTGCCGCCCATTCAATTTTTTTTTTTTTAAATTTTCTTTTCATATTTTTTTAATATATTCAAATATTTTTAAAAAATAAAAAAATACACCAATATACTTAAAATTATTTAGTTAATCACTTAAAAAAAAAAAAAAAATTCACCGAGCGGTACCACGCACACAAGAGTTTTCCTAAATTTAAAGATGCATTCTACCTAGCTGATAGACGGGTTCAGTTGCAATGATCGATACTCGGGTGATTGGCTGAGCTGTTTTGAAACAAAAGAATGGCAGTGTTAGATTAAATGCTTGGGATTTTTCTAATTCTTTGTCCAAATTGAAGGGTCCACTTAGGAGAGAGAGACACAATATGAAATGCGCGCTTGTATGAGGTTCATATTGCCCAGAACCCTTTGTCGGGCAGCACTAATTCTGTTCTCTTAACTGGATCATGAAATCCATATATCTCATCAATAAAGGTGTAGATTTTGTAATCTTCCAAAGAAATGTGATATTTTTTCTTGTCCCATATCTGGTGGACAACGTTCTGTTCTAGTCACATGCCAATCTTTCTTTCATGCACTCAAAAGAGCATGGTTTGCAGTTTCCTGGCCCATGTAAAGTAATACCTGCTTCTCTCTCTACAAAAATGCCTTCCTTACCCCATATCCGATCAGTGGGTTTCTTCTCCAACACTGTTGCCTCCCTCCTAGAAGGGGGAGGCCATATTTCTTTTTTCCTGTCCCCTCCCAGGTCCTCCATCACTTTCATCGTCCTTTCCCTTTCATTCTGCTTTTCATCTTTTTATCTCCCTCCTATTTGTTGTTGATCACAATATCTGCTGATTTTGGGACCCCTCAGACCACCACGCAAAATCTAAAAATCTTCCCTGGCCTCTTTTGCCCTGGCCTACACCATTCCAACCGCCACAACCTTAGTGCGTGTGCTACACACACCACATCACCGTGCACGTAGAGCACGTGCTGCAGCCTTTTTGGTCAAGGAAAACTCTTGTGTGCCACCTGGGCAGTACCGCTCTAGTGTACCTTAGGGTACAGCATTGACCATTTCCTTTTAAGAACTAAATCCATATTTCGGGCTCTCTCTCTTGATATTATTGGTTCTTAAATTATTTTGCTGAAGGAGTAGAACTATACATATCCAAAGGTCAAATACAAACCAGCATGGACAAACTTTTGGTGAGCCCCTACCTCGGGTTAGGTGGTAAAAGAATTAGAATAAGCTTGGAGTTAGTCTGGCATTTCAGATCTTATCAACATATATAAACACCAAAAATGCCTTATATCATCAATGAACAGAACTAATAGATACTCGAACTGTATGATTTGCATATCTGACACACTAATAACACTACTAATAACTGTTCAATAAAGCATATTACATGTGAGGTTCCAATGCAAGGCAACCAAACAATTTTACTTGTTTTCATTTGATATATTTATCTAGTTGTTCGTGTTTTCCTCTGCCCTCTGCACTCCCCCCACCCCCAATCTGCCCCAAAAGCCAGATCTGGTAAAGTTTATGATCCAGGAGAATGCTTGTTACTGAAAGTTGTTAAATTACTTATATTTATTATCTCAACAAGGTAGTAATAGGTGAATATCACAGTCTAGGGTTGTTGCCATCTAATGTCAGAAGCACCTTGTATAAATCCGGACGCCGATCACGAAATATTCCCCAACTATGTCTCTTGGACTTGATTTTATCCAGATCAAATTCTGCAACAAGAACAGCTTCCTCTTTATCGTCAGCTGCTGTGACAATTTCTCCAGTAGGCCCTGCAGTCAAATTTCAGAATATACCAATTCACATACAATTATATGGAATACACATCAATGCAAAAGGTCATGTTACTTGAACATACTCTCAACTTCGATAATGCCAACAGATAAATGACTAGAGTACCTGCTATGAAAGAATTCCCGTAGAATGTGATCTCACTTTTTCCATGCTGTCTCTCAATTACCTCCTTTCCTATGCGATTTGAAGCTACTATAGGTACCTGAATTCATCCAAAATAGATTAGTCCCCCTTGCATGGAAGTGTTTTGATAACAAACACCACATTGTTGCAAAGTTAATAAAAAAAATCACGAAGTCCTTGACAGAGGCACAAAAGGATAATAAAAAAAAATTCCATTTGCTATGAAATGTAACATAGTTCTTCAAATTTATGTTTGATGGGCGCTTGTTTAGACTATTTGAAGATGCTGGAACAAGAATTATAAGCAGGCCACCTAGAGCCAAATACTGTACTTCTGCAGCTAATCATTTACAAGTTAAAGCATTTACCAAATTTGCCCCCGCATGCCCTTGCATTACTCGCCTCCAGTGATCACGAGAATCAAGCTCTTCATCTTGAGGTTCAGAACCGATAGCAGTAGGATAAAACAATATCTCTGCACCCTGAAGAACCATAGCCCTGGCTGCCTCGGGAAACCACTGATCCCAACAGATGGCTGTCATAAAATATGTACTAATAGCTTTAGTTTGTGCTCAATTCTGGCAAGATGAAACGATTACTAAAAGAAAAGTGCATGTTTGCGGTTAACATGGTTATATTGCACATCTGATGCCCAGTACAAGTTAACTAAAGATACACCATCTTTACATTGCGCAAATTGTAGATGAAAAAAATATGAGCACATCCAATTATTAAAAAAAACTTAAATAACAAATCGAAAAATTAATGTACTCAAAACTTCGTACCGATTCCAATCTTTGCAAATTTAGTCTGGAATACCTGTCATCAACAGTATCAGGATTATTACAAGTTTCACTATCAATCACAAATGGCCACCAGAATTATATATATCAAGGCAGTATTACATATAAACTAAGCATATAGTAAGCACCTACCTTAAAGCCAGTGTCACCAGGATTAAAGTAGAATTTTTCTTGGTAGCCTGTAGGAAAAAAATTATCATCATTTTATTGCTAGAAATACGTGATTCAAGGGAGGAATAATCCTGTATCTACATACCTGGACTATCTGGGATATGAGACTTTCTATAAAGTCCAAGATCTGTACCATCAGCATCAATTATGGCTACTGCATTGTAATGAGCATTGTTAGCCTCTTCAAAGAAGCTTACTGGTATCACCACCCCCAACTCTTTTGCAAGTTTCTGCATCCTACACAGCATGCAAATAAACATATAAAATAAGTTTTAACTGCAATAAATGCGTTTGAAGTTGAGATTAAGGCATGGAGAGCGAAAGGAAAATAACATGGTGCCAAGTGGTTATGGCATGAGAGCCTTCAGCTGGTAAAGCAAATAACAGATGCTCTTTTTTAAGAATTTACCTCAGGATTGTTGGGTGACCCTTATAAGGCTTAGCTCGCTGAAAGAAGTCCTCCCTTTGGGCCTGACAAAAGTAGTACCCCTCAAAAAGTTCCTGAAATAAACATTTCCCTCGCATCAAACATATCCAGTTCAATTTCTCATACAATACTTGGTCCAAGAAGTTGAGGCAAACACCACCACATGGCACAAACTTTTTTTTACAAGTTATTTGCATGCGACACATTAGCTACATGCAATACTCGCATCAAACATTTCGCTTTGATGTTATCAAAGCTGTAAATACTAAAAAAGGTAGTGGAGTGACTTCTTCAGTCAGGGATTGACTTGGGTCATTCTCAAAAGGATTGTGGAGCTATTTTATTCCTGGAGAAAACTAGGTGGCAGTATGCATATTGCAGCCATGTGGAAAATAGTTGTAACGTTCAGATCTTAAATTAGGATTTAGAATTAAGATTATTATTATTATTATTATTATTATTATTATTATTATTATTATTAAATTAGTAGTTTTAGTATTTTAATAAAATATTTGTTTTATTTTTATTCTCTGGTGGTGATTTTGATTCGGATTTTCCTCATTTTTAATGCTTTTCAGAAACTAGTAGTTTTTTTTTTTTCCTTGGCAACTATATGATATTAGTATTTATTGAATTCAATATATCGTTCATCAGAAACTAGTATATTATTTAAGTGGACTGCTTGATGTTATTGTCACAGAAACTGTTTTAGTGATTTTTAAATTAGGCCAAAGTTTTATTTGAATCTATATGAAACCCCTAAACTCATTTTTCAGAAAATGTTTTAAGGAATTGAAACTTATATTGCTCGGGATTAAATTATGGTTAGCCTATAGTATTATCAAACCTATTTTGTGAAATCATTATTAACACTGTTATTTTATAAAATAGATAATATATATATTCCCTACTAAATTATATTTAAAGGACTATATATGATATTGTTGTTTTAATAACTATATGATATTAGTATTTATTGAATTCAATATCTCGTTGAATATTTTATTAAATTAAAGGTCATGATATGTGTTCAAGTGGGTAGAATGCTACGACACATTTTCGAGATAGTTAGTAACGTCTAGTACCTCATATAGGTAACGAGCTACAAAGCAGGAACCAAGAAGCAGCATTAAGAGGTAAGTAGCATGATCATAATTATATGTGTGCTGTAATTATTCTGATTTGCATGAAAAATGTGATGTTTACCTACACTACGCTACAAGCCAAGTCAAGGTTAGGCCACTTTTCATGAATCTCGATGAATTACGATGATATGCTTGTGATGCTATGCTGGTATGGATTGTTAGATGGATGAGATGTTATGAAAATCACATGTATGCCATGCAATGTTCATGATTTGGATCATGTATGCCATGTAATGTTCATGTAATGTTTTGATCATGTTATGCCATGCCTATGTTCTGCTAGGTGGTGTAAGACTCATATTAATATGCCATGTATAATGTTATGCCATGCACAAGAGTATGTCATGCCATGTAAATTCGTGAAGTCAAACATGTTCTCATGCATTATGAAAGTTAGTAAGAAAACACGTGAATGACAAGTAAACTTTAAGATTGACCTTATGTTATGCGTGGATGTGCAAGCCACGGACTCAAGCGTTTTTCACCCCATATTATGATATGTTATGTGGTGCCACGGACTCAAGTGTGGTTTACCATATGATATGTGATAACACGGACTCAAGCATGTTTCACCACATGTTATGATATGTTAGACGGTGCCATGGACTCAAGCGTGGTTTACCATATGCTATGTGATAACAAGGACTCAAGTGTGTTTCACTACATGTTATGATACATTAGACGCTGCCACGAACTCAAGCGTGGTTCACCATATGTTAAGTGATAACATGGAACCAAGCGTGTATCACTACATGATATGATACATTACATGGTGCCACGGACCCAACCATAGTTCACCTCATGTCACGATAATTATATGCAGTCAACAACAATTGGACCAATTCACACATGTAATGATGGCCACTAAATAAGTGAAAGACAAGATGAACAAGTCATGAATGATTGTTAGGAAATGCATGGATGCAATCATTCATGCATCCGCGTTACATATATTGCCATGATAATGTATGATTCTGCTTATGTTACTAATGGATGATATATATGTTATGAGAATGTGTGACGATATATGTAAGTTTTCAAAATTAAGCCTAATGTTAAACTAAGTTAAGTTTACAGTATGATGTGCTATTGCTGAGTCTTCGACTCAGTTGTTTGCTTCTCTGTTTTTATGTTTTAATGTCCCAGATGATATTTTGTGGATACAGAGCAAGAGTGCTAGGAGTAGAATAAATTTCCAGAGACTTTAGTGTATGATTTAGACATTTAAGCAATGTTGGTTTCACAAAGAACTAGCTTATGTCATTTCTTTTATTTCTCAGCTTTTATGTTATGAAAGACTGTCATAATTTATGAGTTTTACGAGTATGAGTTTTACGATCCAATAAATGAGGTATTTTATTAGACTGAATCTCTTTACCGGGCGTTATGTTATGACTATACGTAACATTCCTGACCTATGGGAAGGGGTGTTACAATAGTCCCCAATTGACTCATTTGGCATATTTGGGAAGAAAGAAATATAGAACCTTTCAAGACCATACACTACCGATGGAGAAACTTATGAATTTGTTTATTGGCACTCTTTTTCTTTGGATTGTATCTATAGAATTGAACGGACTCAATTTGCATGAATTTTTAGTATCTATTTTATCTTCTAGATAGGAGTCTCTCTTGTATACTCCCAGTATACTTGAGTTGCACCTTTTGCACTTATCAATAAAGATTTTTTACCTACCAAAAAATAATAAAAGAAGACTCCATGTGCCTTAAGTTTAGAGGAAGAAGAACCCATTCAAAAATGTTGTTTAGAACTTTGTATATAATTGTCATCAATGGCGGTGATAGATATTAGTGTCCAAGGATGAATCCACCAAGGGCCAAGGGGAGCTCCCTAGCTTCATCTCTAGGTTTAGCTACTACAGGACAGATAATTTTTTTGAAGCGTGGTTTATCACAAGATTTTAAGCATGATTAACAAAACACGGCACAATGTCATCTATGCCAAAAAAAGGTGATACAATTTCTTCCCCAATTTAATAACGGATAAAACACATTTTTTTTTATAAATAATAATGGATATGATACATGATTTTAAATTGTTGATGTCAATGTTTGTTCAGTTGCTGCAACAAAGATTTACTAATCTCAATAAAACAGGGCATGTGGGTGCTGGTTCAACTCCTTAGTAATGTTTCTCAACGTAACATAAATCCCTCCCCCTATGTTTCAGTTATTTACCAGCAGAAATTAACAGACATTGACATAGCGTATAACCCAAGTTTTTATATTACAATTTATTTCTTGATGTCTTGGACATTGTCAATTCAAACACAATTTAACTTCTCACTAAGAATTTAAAATAGAGCCATGCTATGAAGTTGCCTTGGCAATTAGGCATCATAGAAGACCTTAAAGTCGTACCATATTTAAAAAAAAAAAAAAAATTCACAAGGCTATGTGCTACTGAATCCAATCCTTCCATCTGACCCCAGAAACCATAGCCATAATCGGGCCATATGCCCAAGTTTCCTTCAGATCCCAATTCCAATATTAGCCCCATTGCCTCATTTGCCCATACAACTCCCGAAAGAATACCTATGGTTAAATAGATAAAACCTATACCAAGAACACAATAACTCCAATGATTCAATGGCTAGATAAATTGAGGCCTACCGTAGTTACTAGAAGAAATTAAGAAAGTGCTCCATAAAAAAATGTTTCTTTCACTCATGTAGCGAGCAATTCAACTCTTTTATGTGGATCATTATTATCAACAGCTCTGATAGCCATTAAACTTCGCAAAGTCACAAGTACTTTTAGCTTCTACATGCATGTGATCATATGCTTTTCCACATTTACTTTACACGTGGTGCTTCAATTATCAACCAACGGTATACATATCATCCAAGATCAAGCCACCCATAGATTCAAGCCACTTTGAACCAAAAGCACCGAATCCAACATTTGCTTGATGTCAAGATGCCCCTCCTAGAACCGATAAAAAAATAAAATAAAAGTTGCCCCTCCTAGACAGTCTTCATAATGACCAAAACTCAATTTGATTGACATGAAGAGAATCCAATATATGCTCATATGCCAGGAACCTAAGCAAAAACTAAGTTGTCATCAGGAAAGCCGAATCAGACTCCATCAAGCCATACATTCCTTAGACACAAAGTATGAATAAATCAGAGCGTTTTAATAGCTTTTTAAACCAACTCCATGTCATCTGATCTCATGAATGAGTATTTTCAACTTTCTGTGTCAATGTTTCGACATTTGCTAAAGGGAGAAAGGATTTTGGAGTTGAAGAACAAAATATATTTCCATGAATCATATAAAGGAATCCAGAGAACAAAGAAACAGAAATCATAGTATGATTCCCATGATGTGTTTGATAGATAATTTCTTAAAGAAATGTTTCTAAGGAGCTGTACACTACAAAAGCTGAATCACAGGTTCCAGTTGCACATACCTGTATTAGAATAATGTTTGCACCCTTTTCATGAGCAGCTCTAACCAGTCTGCATAAAAGAAGATTGATCGTGGTCGATAAAGCACAAGTAACTCACATACGATGAAAAGGTGAGAATAAGAAACGGAACGAACAAATAAATATGGAGCTTTATGACTTAACAACAAAGGAAAATTCGGTGGAAGAACACCTCCTTTCATGAAAAAAAAAAAAAAAAATCATAGGAGTGCCGCGGTAAAACCTTCACATTGAGCGGGCAGAATTTTATTTTTTATTTTTTACAAAAATAAAAATAAAAATAAAACTTGAGCTGCAATAAGCATGAAAAAAAAAAAAGAAGAACAGAACAGAAAAAATAAATCTGAGCAAAACACTTGTCATTACGGGTGCTCGACTAAGGGTGTGAATTTGATGGGTTTGTAGGTAAACAGCGAGATTAAAAAGAAAAGCTTGCTTCTAAGACCCTATAGACGTTGAAATGGATAATCAAGCCAAAGGAAGAAGAAGAAGAAGAAGAAGAAGAAGAGACCTTTCGGCAGTGGCGACATTTGTGGAGACGTCATCTGTGCAAGCGAACTGCAGAGCTGAGACCACCACTCTTCTCCCTTTTTCCATTCCCTCGCCCCCCCCTCTCTGTCTTTCTCTCTCTTCTCTACACGTCAAGGAGGAGGCTTCATCAGAAAAACTGATGATTGTTGCGCAGCAGTGCAAATGACTGAAATGAGTGCGGCCTCGGCATGTTTGGAGTCTCTGTCATTTTGGAGCGAAACTTCTTTGGGCAAACCAATTAAAACTGGATAATCCAAACAGCGTCTAGGGAAGAAAGTTTCGGAAGGTTATTCATCGTACGGTCTAAGATTATGTTCCCAGTTCCCCACCGCAATTACCTGTTTATCATGGATTTTCTTATTAAAAAAAATAATAACAGTATATTTATAGTGTTCATTAGACTGTTCTCAAAGATGGACAAAACCATCTTATCGATGGTGACTTTGCACCTATATATTTTTTAGATAAGAGGTCGACTTTCCACGTGTCTATAGCTTTATATCAATCGAGACATCATTGAATAATGGGATGAAATGATTTTTTATAATTTTTTTTATTTAAATAAAAAATATTTTTTAATTTAATTGTCCTCTCATTATTATAATTTTTATAAATTTTAAAATAAAATATAAAAATTAATACAACTTTTCAAACTTTAAAATAAAAATTATATGATCTCATTGTTTCATAGCATTGCAATTTCTCTACTACGACCCTCACAAGCAACAACAAAACAATGTTAAAACCCTAATTTATACTTACAAAATACCATTTGGCGAGATTTTAACTTTGTTTCTTTAAGAAAAAGATATTGGGAACCTCTATCTTAACAAGTTCTTAAAGGGTGCAAATTCCACCTGACTTCCCAAGTCCACAAGAATTTCATATTATAATTTTCATTTATCTTCGTAGGATTGTGGAACAACCTCCACCGATATTTTTGAATTGTACTCCATCTCATCGCGTGCATCTCTTTTGTATCTGAATCTTCCATTTTCCTTCTCCATTGTATCTTCTCTCTTGGAAAATCACCTTGGGTCATCACATCTCCTTCGACATTCCTTCCTTTTCATTCTTGAACTTTTACAAATGGGCTAATGATAAGCAATGTAAGTGGGCTCTCATATGGGGATAAAGTCTCTAAATGGCCCAATCCCATAGAAACCTTTGCTACATTTACGCGCATGACTTCATCTTCCTGAATTTGCAAGTGATTCTTCTCTAGTGTATTAGAATTCCTCTGAATTTCTGTTATGCCTAATTTCTTACTTCCATCATTTGTTGATAATTGAACTACAAAGGGTATCACATCAGTATTAGTAACATGAGGATTACAAGGATCCTGCAAAATCTCATGATTTTCTACACAATCTCACCATTTCCGCCCTCCAAACTGTCCTTTGTATATGAACAGTCCAAGATTTTTGTCCTTCCTGTTTGTTGCCATTTACTGCTCACCAAAGTAGTCATAAGAAATGAGATATGATCCCTTTTTATTTGTTGTTTCCATTTCTCCCATCTCCGATCACTAGAATTTTCAGCACGTAGCCATTGCCCATGGAGAAAATCTTCCATGTCATAAAATTCACTTGCACTGTTCAAACTCCCAATGGTTGCGCCCCAATGTTCCACAACAATAACAAAAGTAAGGCAATCTCTCATATGTGAATTGGACCCAACAAGGATTATTTGTTCCAACATTGATGTTTTTTTTTTTTTCGTCAATGGAGAGGTTTTGTGATATCTAGACATATTCTAACTTGCATATATTCTCCCCATTCCAATTCCCCTTTCTCCAAATTCATTTCACTAAGTTTACCTAGCAAACTCCCAATGAGATGACCAATATACTTGTTTCGAGCCAAATGTGATAGATAATGAATACGAACCCAAAATAGTGACTTTGTTATTTGAATTTGATGAACCTGTTGAGTGCCATCAAACTTCTTAAACAACACCAAATTTTTATCAAACGTCCATATCCCCTCATGTTGCACCCTTACTTTATCTCAAACATCCTCAAATTCAGCAAGTATGAACATCAACCCTAGGTCTTGAAACCTGATAGGCTTCACAGATCTCCATATCTTCTTCATTGTTTGTTTAAAAGCCTCTCTGTTGTAGTGTTTTGTGGTGAGAAGCTTAATAATCAATCAGTTTTCTCATCTCGTTATTGCATCTTCCAGTACACCTGTCTCTACGTGAATATCTTCCTTCTCTTGTTTCTTAAGGGACATCTTTGCGTAAGTACCTCCAATCCTTCCTCCATTTCATAACACTTGAATCAAACCTGTACATAAACAATAAGAACCCTGTACTTAGGGGAGACCCGAAGAGGATTTTTGCCAAAATCACACAGATCAAATTTAGTCGTACTTGTTAATAATCTTAAACAGTTTCATATGTCAACCACTTAAATAATAATTACTTAATATATTGATTTATCAAATAATAAATATGACTAGAAATAATAAAAATTAGAATGAATAATAGCATAAATAATAATTACCAAATCAATAAATATGACTAAAAATAATAAAATTTAAAATAAATAATAGCATTTCTAGTGTCTATCAACTCACCCATAATCAACGTTTTGAGCAAGTAACATCTAGACGCTCTTGAAATCAAATTAAACTCAGCATTTCCTGAAGATGTATATTATTACGAGGATGGAAAGGCTGGGTTTCTACAGAGATTAACAAAAAAAAAAAAAGGTAACTCGAGTTTAAACTACTAGACGAGGAATCCAAAGTATCAACCACTGTTTTAAGAATCCAAACTTCTAGAGATTCAAGTCATCTGCAGTAAATAAAATTTTAAATAAATCGATGCAATAAATCTTCTCTTGACTTATATCTTCCATAATACAGCAGTTCAACTGATCGTCGTATAACTCGAACTAACTATACATAAATGTTTAAGCTCAAAACTCTATTATAAAAAATACATCTCTTTAACTAAAAAATTCTCAAGAGTATCCACACACTTTGCTTTTTTTTTTTTTTTTTCCATTAAACTTCTACGAAAAATAGGCAGTCAACCACACTTTGATAAGAATGGCAAATATGACCTGTAGGACATTGAGTAAAAAAAAAAAAATTAGACGTTGGATAAGAAAGAGATTTGGCTCCTGCGTAATAAATAGAGTAAATAATACGGTTTTAAATATATAGCGGACGTTTACAACAAAAGAAGGCAATTGGCAATAAATAGAATGAGAAATTATATATTCATCATTTTACATCACACACCATACCTTATTTTTTTATTTTTTGTTTTTTCTTACCAAATATGTGGTGTGTAGATGATAAATAAAAGAACTCAATTAGTTTAGGAAGAATAAAACCAAAAATAAAATAAAATAAAAATATGTGTTAAATATGATATGTGAGATGATGAGTAACAAAGTTCAAATAGAATTAAAGTAGACTTTAACACGGTTGATTCTAAAAATAATAAAAACAATTGGAGTTTTGGACCATAAATTGGAAGAACTGGTTGAGTGCAAACTGAAAAGTAGGAAATTTATAAGGACTCAATGTTAATGAGATCAAATCAGTTTTTTTTTTTTCTAATGAAAGAGCGGGAAGTCACCTGTCTATGAGTGACCCCCTTCCGAATTTATTAATAAAGCCCTCACTTATAGTGAAGAAAAACTGTAGTAACAAATAAGGCCCATGGGATAAAACCCAATAAGATCCAAAAACCAAAAAAAATCACTAGACAAGCCTATGAACGAAAACATGAAAGCCAAAAACATTAAAACAACTACTGACATTTTAAAGAGGGAAGACCAGAGAAGTCCAAACGGAGCAAACCTCTAAGAACCCGATGCATGATATAATTATTAGTATAAACCAAATCAGCACCTAAGGCACCATCCTTAGCTAACCAATCCACCGCCTTATTTCCTTCTTAGAAAATATGGTGAAACCGACAATTAATAATATGAGTCAAACCAACAAGCTCTTCCCAATAATCCTCCAGGTACCAAACACCACAATGCCCTCTATTCTACCAAAAAATAATCATCAACAAATCAACCTCAACTATCACATTTAAAATATTAAGTGATTTACAAAGCCTCAGACCATTAAAAAGTGCAAGAAGCTCCATTTTATTATTAGGCTAAAACCAATACGAGAGGAAAAGCTTGAACTAGCCGACTTAGATCATTTCAAATAACTCCACCAATGCCACAAGAACCTGGGTTACCAAGGCTACTGCCATCTGTGTTCAACTTGAACCACCCCGACAGAGGTTTTTGCACTTAACCACTTTGCAACACCTAGTTTTTAGAGGAACAAGATTGATCCACAAGGCCTCAAGGATCATGCCATTGAGTCGGGACAATTTGTAAGGTAACCGCTTGACAAAGAAAATTGATCCACACACAAATAGATTGGACGACAGCTTCATGAGATTCCAATTTGCCCTCCATTTGAGCTAGACAACTTCTTCTCCAAAGTCTCCAAGTATCAATGATAGACATAATACCGACTATGAAACCCCCCTGGAAGAAAGAGCTAGCATGCCTAAACTAAGTCGAGACATTATATTTCTAAGAGCTACCAAGAGGAATTCCAAAGAGATTTCCAAAAAATAACCAGACTTTTTGAAGAAATTCACCATCAAATAGAACATGATTAATATCTTCATAATGACCTGCAATACAATAATCACATTTGGAAACAATGGAAATACCAATACGGTGCAATCTATCATCTACACTCAAAGCCATGTGCCAAGCCTTCCAAAACTGAATAGACATTTTTAAAGGAAGACTTTTATGTCAAATCCAAGAATGCCAATCAAAAGAGGAACCTCTGATTCTAATATAATGCCATGCAGATTTGGTAGAGAACATACATGTCTCTTTCTGAGTCCAAACTAGAATATCCTTACCCGAATTATGTCTAGATAAAGAGTCTAAAATATCATCAACATTCTCCAGGCCAACTAAGTTCTCCAGAAGATTCATATCCCAACTATCTGACAGTCGACAATCTTTAACTTTCAACAAAGGCTGGCCAATTATTGGCAAGTCATTAATCAAGGGCCATTATCCCTCCATTTGTCTTAGCAGAAAAAAATATCTCATTCCCTAATCCTTCAGTCGATCCCACATATTTAGCCTTGAAAAAAGTTGCCTATAAGGAATTACCTTGTAGAAGGTTCCAAGCAAGCCTCATATGTAAGGATGTCTATGTGTCCTGGAGATGCCTTCATTTGAGTTCCCCTTCAGCCACAGGACGACAAATATGTTTCCAAGCCACCCATTTCTTTTTATCTTTCCCATTGGACTCACCCTAAAAGAATGAACTCATCATCTTATGGATCTTATTAGTAGTTGCTTGAGGGACCTATAAAACAACAAAAAGGTGAAGGGTCATGCTAGATATAACATGCCGTAACAGAATTAGTTTCCCTCCAATAGATAGGAGCCGCATCTTCCAACCAAAGATTTTTTGCCTCACTTTATTCACCATGTCTTCAAGATATGATTGCTTGCGACAACCCATGATAATGGGCACCCCCAGGTATTGAAAAGGGAAAGTTCCCTCCATGAAACCAGTATTATGTAAAAGGTGCTGCTTACGAGAAAGTGGAATTTTATTCGAACAATATAAAGCGGACTTATGTTTATTGATAGATTGGCCCAACCACCTTTCATATTGGCTCAGAGTTCTTTGAAGCACACGAACTGCACTTTGACTTCCATTAGAAAAAATAACCACATTATCAGCATACAAATGAGAAATAATAGGCATATCTCGGGCTTGATGAAAATGTCCAAATCTATTCTTAGCCACACTCCGATGAATCATCCTAGAAATGACCTCTTGCTGGATAATAAACAAATAAGGTGATAGAGGATCACCTTGACAAAGACTATGGCCTCTCGAGAATAAGCCCTTAATTGTCCCATTCATTATAACCGAATACTAGTTACTTGAAATACAAAAATGGATCAAGTTACAGAACTGGAAAGAAAAGCCAAACCTCAGCATGACCTTCATCAAATAATTCTGATTCACGTGATCATATGCTTTCGTCATATCCACTTTCAACATAATGTTTCTGCCATGATTTCTTTTATTAATAGAGTGAATCATTTCGTGGGTGAGGCTAATATTTTCAAAGATACTTCTACCAGGAATAAAAGCTCATTGCTCCAAATAAATCAGACCAGGCAAGAGACCTGTTAAGCGATTCACAATAATCTTGGAGCAAATTTTGTAAAAGATAGAGCAAAAACTGATGGGTTGGAATTAAAACCTATAGGAGAATCCACCTTTGGTATTAAAACCAAATATGAAGCCGTAAAATACTTTGGAAGATGCTTGGACGTAAAGAATTCCAATACTGCATTCCACAAATCAATTTTAACCACCTCTCAACTGCTCTTATAAAATCCAGAACCAAAGCCATCAAAACTAGGAGGATATCAAATCAGTTACACATAAACTAACAAGTTTTATTACTCATCATTCATACACATTACATATCACATTTATTTTAATTTTTACTTTTTATTTTATTTTATTCTTTTTAAACTAATTGAATTATTATACTTATCATCTATACACTACACATTTGGTAAGAGAAAAAAATAAAAAATTATGTGTGTTGTGCAATATAAGGATGATGAGTAGAATTTTTCTTAACCAACGTGGTCAAACATAGTTCATTTTCGAAAGAAAAAAAAAAAGATAAAAAAACTGAATCAACTTTAATATACACTCAATGACATACAATTAATTCAAATCCCACTATTACTAGACACTAAAAAAATTACAATATTCTATTTATTAGAAAATACTAACACTTGCTACTAAAACTATTATCACAAAATTCTATGTTGAAATGCAGGATCTTCAAAGAATCTATATAATGCATATATGATATAGCTCACTCAAGTTTAATGACATGTTTGGGTAAGGAGATGAGATAAGAAATTGTGATAATTCTATTAATAGTAGTGAAATGGTTTGAATTAAGATATTTTATTGGATTTTGAAAAATGAGAGAGACAAAATTGAATAAAATATTATAAAGTTAAAAAATTATTTGATTGTAATTTTTAACATTTTTATTTTGAAATTTAATTTTTTTTTTTTTGTGTGTTTTGATTGAAAGTTTGGAAAAGTTTTTTTTTTTTTTATTTGGATTGAAAATTTGGAAAAGTTGTATAGGATTTTTGTTTGGATAATGATTAAATGACAAAGTTGAAAATTTGAAATTAAAAAATATTTTTTATTTGAGTGATGTTTGGGAAGAAAATTGTGAAAAGTCTTGAGATAAGATTCTCATATCTATTGTCAAAGAAGGACTAAATAAATAAGTGCAGACAAACAAGGTATTCTCCAACTTCTATTTCTCAATTTTTTTTCATAATTATATTAAAAACAATATTAATATAGTGACACAAAAGCACCATATATGTGATAAACAAGATGATATCTTTTTTTTTGGAGAAATAGACTTCATTCATTCATGAAAGTGAACTTACAGCTGATACAATTACAAGCCAACTACTCAGGATTAAAGCTCCTCTTGTTCAAAAATTCCTTTGTGAATGGTATGATCTTAACTTCTATAACTCTCTATAGACAAAACATGTGAGAGACACTATGCTTAAAGTAGAGATTTCATCCCTTACCCTCTAGAGGAGAAGAGAACTTTCACTCTATGGATAAAATGTCCAAGTGACTATTTTTTTTTTTTTTTTTTTTACCTAAACAAAAGCAAATAGCAAAAATCATAAAGATAGATTTGAAAATAACAAATTATAGTTTGAAAAACTGTAGATTCGCATTTTCAGACTTGCAAGAAAAATTATAAAAGCAAAAAGGCTGTGGTGGCGCATGAGGGACATGCACTACCCTAGAAGTGCAGCAGACGGTCAGGTCTAAAGAAATCGAGGGCCCTGGTCCTAGCAATTTTGCATGGTAGCAGCAGGAGCTTCCCCATGCGATGGTGAGTGAAACTCAGGCACAGTTTGACCCACGCATATGACTTACGCGCCGCTCTGTTTGAAAAAATTCTTCGCTCATCTGAAGGATCGGGGTTTGGAAATCTTGCGATGAGGTGCGTGGTGGTCTCTGGGTTCTAGAGAATAGCAGATTGGCGTTTCACCATACTTTAGACAGAAAACACAACAAAACCTGAAAAAAACTGCTACACACTGTCTGATTTAAATAGATAGGAGGAGGGAGGGAGGAGCTGAAGCTCTGGCTAGAGGCGAGACTCTAGAGAGAAAGGGAGAGAGAGCTTTCAGTTGTGTTAAGGTTTTTCAATCAAAATTGCAACAAGAGGATATCTTTACCTGTAAATAGAAATATTTAGATTAATCATGAACGTGTTTATATAAGTGAGAGATGCTTTCCTTAAATGTTATGAAATTTTATACTTATAAGCCTCATGAGTTCCACCGTGTCTAGATGGCTTTCTTTTGTATTGTAGGGGTAAAATATTAAAATTAATAAAGTGTTAAGCTCATCAAAGGCTTATGGAAGATTTTTTTTGTTATATATATATATATGAGTGTGTGTGTAAAGGCTTATGAAGATTAGAACCCACTATCTCTGTTGGAACTCATGAGGAATTGATTATATATAAAGTTAAAAATGGACATAAAGTCAGGGAAGATGACTTAAAGCAAAAAAATTGACTATAAGATGGGGGAGACGTAATAGAGAGGGGGCTCGACTTCATTTTGGTTGGGATGAAATTTAGAAGAGGAGAAGAAAATTAGGAAGCTTGAGGCTCCTATACCCATGTGAGTGATTGTAAAGAGCTTAATGAAGATGAGAAGCTTGTATTAAACTCTATTTATAGTGGATTCAACAACCAAGACCCATGGACATAGGCCGCAGTGCCAAACTACGTAAATATTTTTCTTATTTAAATTTAGTCATTTATCATTCAACAATCCATGAATAAACATTTTATGCCTAACCATCAAGAATCATCACGAGAGGGGAGAGGGTCATTTTGTAATCACAATCGTGCTTTTCTTAGAAATAAAGGAAGCACTTTTTAGCCCTTATACCAAGGTTTGTTCGAAAGATTTCAAAAAGTTACACTAGACAAGATTGCACAAAGAAGTTAAGCCCAAAGAAATCTTAGGTTTATAGTACATCAAAGAAGCCTTTGCCCATGGTACATTGTGATCATCTATGAAAAAGACTAATTTATTTATAAGAAAAGAAATCAACTTAGGTAAGGAATTCGAGTCTAACTCTATGTTTAAAGCATTTACAGAAGGATTCAAACATTAAAAACAATAGTTCTTCTTGGTATAAGCGGTTTGAGCACCAACCGTGTACTATGTGTTGAGGTGGATTGTTTGTCAAATGCCATTTAAACATAAGGAAAAGAAGAAGAAGAAGAAGAAGAAGAAGAAGAAGAAGAAGAAGAAGAAGAAGAAGAAGAAAACACGATCAAAAGAGAGGAAGAATAATCAGCTTCACTGCTTCTTCTCCCTTTCTCATTTGGCTCTTCTCCCATTTGCCATTTGCGTGTGAATCCACTCTGACAAAAAAAAATGTAATGGAGCACTGAGTGACCCACCCATTGTAGTCTATCTCTTCTCCCCTCCGCGCACGAAGATTAAAAAAAAATAACAATTACACAACCCACCTCTGCTTGTGTGCGCCACTCTAGGGATCTCCTCTTCGCATGACACACCTTTGTTGCATATTGGTAGGTGGGATTTGTTGGATCGGTGATTGCCCAGATGAGAAATGTTTAGCACTCGTCTCACCTTGAAACATCCCTCACTCTCATCTCTGCAACCAAGCAACGACACTACAGCAGTTGGACATAAAACCTCCATCACCAAGCATGAAACTAGACGTGCCAACTGTTATGAACCAGCTCTAACTTTTGGAAGCCAAGCCAACCACTCCGTGGGTCTTTACATCTACCACCACAAAACCACCTTCACACGAGCATTTCTTCCCTGGTTACTGAGAATCCAGATTAGCTATGAAGGAATCAACCTTAACCACTGCTCAGCCTTTGTTTTTAGCTTCCTAAAATGGAGCATCCACCACCCACTTTTTTTTTTTCACAACTTCTCCCTCACACCGAGTGTAGCCAGCCTTAAAGCACCTTTTGCAGTAGTGCATTATCCTCCCGAGGTTAGCACTTCGATAGTTTTTTTTTTCTCTTCTCTCATTAACTCTCTCCGTCTCTCACTCTAAAATATCGCTCCTTATCTCTAGGTCTTTTGCCATACTAATCTGTTGTCGTCTCGCCAACCAGCCCAACTCAGTCACACAGTGTTCCTCTTTCTCTGTGCCTTCATCTTCAAATGAACGGGCTGCTACCACCTTCCTTTTTCCTTTGTAAGTTGCTATGCAAATCCCCTGCCTTATTATTTTGTGGGTAACACTACCCATAGTTATAGTTTGTTAGTAAGTCTCACCAAAAAAGTATCTTGGAGGATTTTAGCAGTCGCCAAAACAGGTAGATTCCCTGGTGAACATTTTTTCTAGTTCTTAAAGATATTGGATGAAGCATGATGAGGAGATAAGTGTGAGGGAGACAAAATGCATCGTTTCATTTAGTCCACGTCAGCATTGGTGCACAATTCGGTCTGCTGCTCCTCTGCAAGAAGACTTTTCCTAAAAACAAATAATGTTGGATATAAAATGTAGCAAGTCCAACCCATGTGCATAGAATACCACTAGTAGAAGAAGAAAAGATAAACAGATAGCCATGAGAGGACATAAAGCTGATGAAAGGACAATGTTAGTGGGGAGGTAGTTGAAAAGGGAGGGAAAAAGGGGATACCAAACAATACAAATTAGTCAGGAGGCATTGGCTAAAAGAGGGGAATGAAAAGGCAAACAAGGGACATTTTCACTTTACACAATCAGGAGATTATATTCAACCTCTCTTCTCTTCCATTTTCATCAAAGTCACCAAATATAATAGATTTCTCACTCTAAAAGATCCATTGTCCATAGTTGTAAGCCTCAGTGTCGAACAATGTAAATTTCTGTGTCTTTGTATATATATATATATATATATATATGTATATATACATTTCCTGAACTTTATTTACTATTTAGACCATAGGTAATCATCCAAGCACCAAACCACCATTGGCCATTTGATCATACCGTTGGCATCTAGCAATGATAGAGAAATGCAACAACAGTTGGCACCTTTTATGAAAATCAAAACTTTCGCTCTCCAAATGAAAGCTTGTCTATCCACTAGGAGTTCTCTAACAAACAAGTCACTTTATTTTTTGCCCAAAATTACTTGTTTTGCTCCATTTATGTATGTAACTTTATCTTTTACTTGCCTTTAAGTAAGCCCAGACTAATGTGATGCCTTGAATGCTAAATCATTTACCATGCATGGTAATGAGAGAAATAGAGGCATTGCTTCACAAGGCCCAGCCTTGTCCTTGACCATTTTTCAACCTAGATGGTAGCTTGGAGATTTGAGCACTGATTCCATCAATCCAACGTTTGCATGGCCTCATAGAGGTTTAGTCGATAAACTAGACCTCTTAGCACCAGAAGTTTAAAACACAATCTTAGAAATAATTAGTGTCATTCCTCATAAATATTAAGTAAGAGTAATCTACAACCCAAATAGTATGTTCATCACCTAATCGGTGGTAGACTGAATACAATTGGTCACCCCATTCTAAAAGACTAAGTACAACTCAAAATGATGCACTACTCCTACGACAGAAACAAGCCTCCATCCTCAGGATTCTGGCGGGATCGACTTTTCTTTCTCGAGCATCACTCTTGGTTTTAACTCTGCGTCAAAGTCTATGGTTTCGAGGATGAAACAATAGGTAGGTTAGGCACTATGAAAAAAATTATTAATGAGAGATAATGTTCCTGAAGATACAATAAACAATTCATGTAAATAGTGAAATGACTCATATATGTACACTTTGGTGAGTAATCACCATCTATGGTATATACACATGGGTTCATAAATATAGCAAGAAATCACCCTCTTAGTAAAACACACACACACACACACACACACACACACACATATATATAAGCATGTCAAGGAATCACCCTTTGAGGATTTACCCTATTGCACAATGTATTTTAAAACATGAATATCATTTAGGTGAGGAACCACCCTTTGAGGATTTACCCTATTGCACAATGTATTTTAAAACATGAATATCATTTAGGTGGGGAACCACCCTTCGTTCCAGTAGGAAAGAAATCCATAAAATTATATTGGTTCCAAAGGCACAATCTCCATCACACCTATGCTCATCCCATAAATATTTGTCACACAAACATTTTTTGTCTGATGGGCCAACAGGGGTTGAGCTGCTTCACCGTTGAAATTAGGAAAATCCCTTCTACCAACCAACATGGTGCAAGTCAATTCACATGTACCCCAACACAGGTCAACTCTCACATTGAGATAACATGTTGCATTGAAAAATGTCTACCCAACCAACCAACTCAAAGACACCAATACATGATACGCCAGGAGATTCTACATCCCGACTATTGAATGAGGCCAACATGATACTGCCTCACCTCAATCATTCATAGGGAATCCCTCTACCCATATGAAGCTCGTGGCGATGTCTCACAAGAATAATTCAGGGAACTCCATCCTGTTCCATGATTATTGACACACGCTCCTCTATCTCTCTCTCACAAAATTATAGTTTCCCACATAGGGATCATAAATCATTGAAAACAACAAAAACATTCAAAGTTTCAGAAAATAGGAAATGAACATAAGATAAACATAATGATCAAAACAAATTTATTCATGTTCAGAAAATGGGAAGGTTACATAATATACAAATGCCTCTTACATGCAACATTCACCCCACATTCCCCACTCCTATCTTAGAGGCTAACCTATCTCATAGTGTCAGTTTTTCTACTGCATTGCTCTGCTCCTTCCATGCTCTTCGGAAGAATCCGACTCCACAAGATCTCAAACGTGAGATTTTATCCTAAGCCCAAATCCCTTTTATAGGGCGAGATTATCATACGTCATTCTGACATACTTTTGACTCCAAGTATGCTTGGATAGAAGTCCTTTAGCCTTGTCTATCATATTGCAAGATGACAGGGACATGGTCCACACTCCCTTATGGCATGCCAACTCCTCAGTCCTTCCTTGAATGAGGGTCTTTCACGTGGCATCGAGTCATACCTTTGGGTTTAGACGATAAGACGATCCGAGTCGTGACTCCTTTTATGGACCCATTTCGGATGTGACCCTTCAGGTGGAGTGTCAGCTTCAACATATGACATTATCACTCGTCTGAGCATTTTTTGTGTGGTTTTGAAAAGCTCACATATCTGCTCCAGACTGTCTTAGACCATTGCTTGCCTTGGGTGGGTAGCTATAGTCTCATCAGAGCCACCAACCTCTTCAGCTCCTCATTCTCGCCTTCACAGCGGGTGACTTTTCTAGCTCGCCTACCATAAGGTGATATGCTCATCTCTATCTCGCACTGAGATGTATCTACTAGGCATTCTACAAGGTGCTTTCTTGCCCATATGTTGGACTAGATGCACTCTACAGCACCTGCAACTATTTTCTTCATCAAACCAATAGAATGTTCCTTATCTTTCTTCCCACTCAACCTCATTACTTATCTATCCCCTTGCACTGGTAGGGCCTTCACATCCTCCCCTCACAAGGAATTTCGTTCTCGAGATTCAATGAGGGTTCCCCTTTACTCTGTCCTTCTAAGGGAGGGGATCTCAAATAGGAGGTCCTTTGATGCCTTCGGTTCTCTTCTAATTTAGATGGGGCTTTCCCTCATCTAGTTCTGTAGACTGACCTTTACCATCTACGATAGGGACATGAGATGACTCCTCGTCTCCTTCACCTAATCTCTCTCTCTCTCTCTCTCTCTCTCTCTCTCTCTCTCTCTCTCTCTCTCTCTCTCATGCCATTCTTCTAGGAATCAACGCATTATTTCTATTGGAATTGCTACCCTATGAGAAGTTCTCTTCTCTTGCACCAAGACTATTTTCGAAGAGAATAGGTTGAAGGCTTATTCATAGACGTGCCTTCACCCTAAAATCGTCCATATTACCCTCACATCATGTGTTATAACTTATTACTATGGATCAAATAAATACATAAATTGCTCCCGCATAACCCACTCACTTTCCCAATTGAACTCCTAGTTTCTCGCGTCTCCCCACTGCACCTATACCAATGGTACGACTTTATATCACAAATTTTGCTTTTTTCAATCTATGATTCGTACCATATTTTCCTCATAACTAAGATTCAGTTGTAATGGAACCATATTTGGTTCAATTACTTGGGGTTGCTGGTTCCTAAAACTTTTTTTTAATGGAGAAACGTGGAACACATTGTGAATTCCTTCATATTCTATGGGTAATGCCACTTGGTATGTTACTAGATCAACCTTTCCCGTTACTTGGTACAATCCAATATATCTTGGGCTTAGTTTTCCCTTTAGCACAAACCTCTTAAAGCCCTTCATAGGTGATACTTTGAGATACACACAGTCACCATCCTCAAATGTCAACTCCATTCTCCTATTATTGCCATAGTTCTTCTGCCTACTCTAAGTTGTGGCCATTCTCGCACACATGAGCTTGATCGGCTTAATCATCTTCTAGATGATTTCTGGGCCAATCACCTTGGCTTCCCTGCCTGATCCCAACATATCGTTGATCTATACTTCCTCCCATACAACGCCCTTATAAAGGGCCATTTGAATAGTCGCTTGGTTAATATTATTGTACACAAATTTGATAAGTGAGAGATGATTTTCCTAGGATCCTTTAAAATCCAATACGCAGGCTCTTAGCATGTCCTCCAATATCTGGATAGTCCTTTCTGATTGTCCGTTAGTTTGTGGATGGTAAGCACTATTGAACTTCAATTTGCTGCCCATCACCTCTTGTAAACTCTTCCAAAAGTGAGAGGTAAACCTTGGATCTTGATCCAATACTATAGTCTTAGGGACGGACTCTGTGTAATCTAATTATCTCCCTTATGTACAGCCAAGTGAGTTTACTTAGCGTGTTCGTAATGGTGACTGGTAAGAAGTGAGCTCTCTTGGTCAACTGATCTACAATTAGCCATATGGCTTCCTTTCCATTGGCGGTTCTAGGCAATCCAACCACAAAATTCATGGCAATATCTTCCCATTTCCATTCAGGAATAGGTAAATGTTGCAAATTCCCTGCCGACCTATGGTGCTCTACCTTTACCCTCTGACATGTAACACACCTCTTGATGAAGTCAACAATGTCTCGCTTCGTTCATTCCCACCAAAATCATTTCTTAAGATCTCGATACATCTTCATCCATCCATGATGTATTGAGTATGGGGAGGAATGAGCTTTGACTAGTATCCATTCTAAGATTTTTGTATTAGTTGGAACTACCTTCCTCCTCTTAAACAACAAGATTACATCTTTGCCTAGACTGAAACGTATAGGTCCTTCACCTCTGTAGACTCTTTGTTGGATCCCCAGCAATCTCATCCTTTTCTTACTGGTCCTTTAGCTTGTCAAAATCGCTTATCCTAATCTGTTGTAGACAACGAGAATCTTTCTAGTGGTCGGTCCTTTATCATTAGGTGTGTTATTCCTTCCAAGAGTGAATCCACCTCCAAGAGTTCTCTCATGTCTCTCGTCTTTGACTTGCGACTTAAGGCATGTTAAGAACTTAAGATCTTTCAACCACCTTAGTTGTCTCATGTTAAGATTCTTTTGGGTGAAGAGATGTTTCATTCTCTTGTGATCTGTATGTACCTTACATTTTTCCCTGTACAAGTAGTTTCATCATATTTTTAAGGCAAACACTATGGTTGCCAACTCCATGCTGCGAGTTGGATAGTTCCTTTCATGGTCCTTCAATTGTTTGGATGCATAAGCTACCACCTTACCTTCCTAAATCAGAATGCAACCTAGACCATACTTTGATGCATCACTAAATGCCACAAATGGCTTGTGAGGCTCGGGTAAGGTTAGGACAGGGGCCGTAGTCAACCTCCTCTTTAGTTGCTCAAAACTCCGTTCACACTTACAGTCCAGGCAAATATAAAATTCTTTCTGGTTAACATCGTGAGTGGACTCAATGTTATAAAGAATCCTTCCACAAACCTTCAATAGTAGTTGGCCAATCCTAGGAAACTCCTCACCTCTTGCAGAAAGATCGGTGACTACCATCCTACTATTGTCTCAATCTTACTTGGGTTGATCGTGACTTCCTTTTTGGATATCACATGATTGAGGAACTTTACTTCATTTATCCAAAACTCGCACTTGTTGAGTTTGGCAAATAATTGATGCTCCTTGAGCGTTTTCAAAACCAATCCTAAGTGATTCTCATGATCCTTGTCCCCTCTAGAATATACTAAAATGTCATCTATAAAGACCACAACAAATAAGTCAAAAAATGGTTGAAAGTCTCTATTCTTGATATCCACAAAAGCTGCCAAGGTATTAGCTAATTCGAAAAGCATCACCATCAACTTGAAATGGCCATACGTAGTTTGTGAAGTAGTCTTTGGTATCTCGCCTTCTTTAATCCCTAATTAGAAAACATTGCAGCTCCTTGCAGTTGGTTGAATAAATCATCTATCTTTGGTAATGGATATCTATTCTTTATGGTTACCTTATTCAATTCTTAATAGTCGATGCACATCCTAGGAGTCCCATCTCTCTTTTTCACAAATAGTATTGATGCTTCCCAAGGTGAAATGGCCTGATAAATCATTTCATCAGCAACTCTTGCAGTTAACTCTTTAGCTCCATTAGGGCCATCTTATAAGGTGCCTTGTGTACCAAAACTACTCCTGGTTCCTTCTCAATCGAAAACTCAATTTCTATAAAAGTGGCTAACTCTAGTAGTTCTTTAAAGACTTATGGAAATTCCTTTACCATCGACATGTTCTTTTTCGTTGCGTTCTTTCTCCTTAAGCTCTATGTAGGCCTCATCTCCATTTGCCAAATCTTTCTTGGCCTGTAGTGAGGAAATCACTTCTAGCATTGTCCTCAACTTGCTTTCACAAAAGATTCTATCCTCCATTCCCGGTATGCGAAATGTTACTGTTCTTGACCAGCAACCTATACTCACAAAGTGCCTCAACAAACAACCCATTCCTAGAATGACATCAAATCCCAACATGTCGAACATTATCAAATCCGCTTCCAAAATGATTTCATCTATCTACAAAGAACACTCTCTAACTACCTTAGTGCAGTATACTATTCCTCCATGACTCATTGGTTTTGCCTAAAGACCAATCGTCTTGATGAATGTAGTAGACACAAAGGATTAGCAAACTCTTGAGTTGAATAATGCACTCATGTAGAAATATGATAGCCTAACTCACTCTGCATGATCAACTACGACTTACTACTTAGACTAAAGGCCTATGAATATGATTAGTTAACTGTATACTGTGGTTTCATGCTTGTGTTGACACCTACCTTCTAAGTCTCTAGGGCATCCTCGTCAACTTCTCCTAGAGTGAAAGCGTACACTCTAGCTTGCATGACTTGTCTATGGTCTCCACGTCCTCCACCCTGACTTGCTTACTACATTAGTGGTGTTTGAAGGCAATCCTTAGCATAATGTCCCATTTGCCTACAATGAAAACACAAGATCAAGGCCTATCAAAAATCTCCCTCATAAGCTCTATGGAAACTATCACAAACTAGTATCCTTCCTCCCATGTGTACTCCGGTAGTAGTTGGTGGTCAACCCCCCGTCCTTGACGTAAAATTTTGAGGGACAAGCTACTCCCTTCACTAGAAAACATCCTCATTTTCAAACTCATGGGTATAGTAAATGAGTTGGGTTGCTCACACTCGATAATGGATGCCACGTGCACTAATTTTTGGAAATCCTTAATCTATGTGCATGCTACTTGGGTCCTAATTCGAGTATGCAATCCATCCTAGAATCATTCCATCTTCATGCTCTCCATAGAGATAAGATGAGAGGCAAATCCCCCAACTCCATAAACTTATCGGCGTATTGTTCCACCGTCATATTTCCTTAAACTAAGTTAACAAAGTCCTTCGACTTCTACTACATTACTATAGCTGGAAAGTGCCGATCGTCAAATTCTTTCTTAAATCTCTCCCACAAGATTCCTTCCACGACTCTCAGCTCCATGGTAAGTAATTATCTCTTAGTACCCCCACCATAATGTCGCCTCTACTTGTAGCAAGTAACTTGCATAAAATACCTTCTAACTTCAATGCACCCACTCTTCTCGAAAGTCCTTTTAATGTCAGCTATTAACCTCTACGCTTTCATCAAACCTTTGTTACCAAAGAATCCTAGATGGTGATACTCTAAGAATCACTCATACGTATATCCCCTTTGCTCTCCCCTATAAGATTCCAATGACTAAACTTGCACATGACAAGAATATAACTCGTGTTGCTGCTCAAGCATGCAAATTAGTGCTCTCGCTAGATCCTCACCCCTCTTATCGCTCGATGGTCCTCCCTTGTGACTAATCGGTGGTTGCCCTCCTTGTGGGGCTCTCGATCGCACCATACTCAAATCCTGTCACCTAATCCAAACTTATCAGTTCCTATCCCATCGTTCATTTTCTAAATGCAGTACTAAAAGTCTAAAACACAATGTTAGAAATAATTATTGTCATTCCTCATAAATATTAACTGAGAGTTATATATAACCCAAATAGTATGTTCATCACCTAATGGGTGGAAAACCGAATACAAATGGTTGCCCCATTCTAAAAGACAACTCAAAACGATGCATGGCTCCTACGACAGAGACAAGTCTCCATCCTCAGGGTTTGAGCATAATCAAATATTCTTCCTCAGTCATCACTCTTGGTTTTAACTTTGCATCAAAATATATGATTCTAAGGAACAAACCATAAGTAGGTTAGGTAGCTATGACAAAAACTGCTATGAGAGATAATGCTCCTAAAAATGCAATTGAAAGTTCATATAAATAATGAAAGGACACACACGGGCGCGCGCGCTTTGGCCAGGAATCACCCTCTATGACATAGACACATGGGTCTGTAAACATGGCAAGGAATCACTCTTTTAGAAACACATATATATAAGCTTGGCGAGGAATTACCCTCTTATACAACGTATTTTAAAGCATAAATATTAATTAGGGGAGGAATCACCCTTCACTCCAGAAGAAAAAAAATCCATAAAATCATATTGGTTCCAAATCATAATTGCCATCACATAGATGTTCATTACATAAATATTCTTTACACATACATTTGTCACCTGATGGACCAACTAGGGATGAGCCTCTCTACCATCGAAATTGGGGAAATCTATTCTACTCAACGAACATGGTGCAAGTCAACTAGCATGTACCCCAACACATGTTAACTCTCACATAAAGATAACATGTTGCATCAGTAAAATGTCTGCCTGGCCAACCATCTTGAAGACACCAATACGTGATACGTCGGGGGATTCTACATCCCGACTATCAAGTGAGGCTAACACGATACCGCCCCACGGGTATAATCATATTCGGATGAGGCAAAGCGATCAAGAAAGACCACCTTTATAATGAATCAAGGATTATACTACTATTAGGTGATGCATTTCAGTCTAAAAAACACTCGGGCAACATACCAAAGGCTGGTAAACTGAATGTTCAAGGAACAAATCGGGTAGAATATGGAAGTATACATTGATGATCTACTGGTCAAAAGTAGGGAACTACAATAGCATGTCAAATATGTGACGGTGGCCTTTGAGGTATTACAATAGTACAAGATGAAACTCAACCCGATGAAGTGCGCCTTTGGAGTAGGATTGGGCAAGTTCTTTGGCTTCATAGTATCCAAGAGAGGAATTAAGGCCAACCTAGAAAAAATCCAAGCAATCATTGATATGAAGTTGCCAAAAAACCTTAATGAAGTATAAAAGTTAATAGCGAGAATAACGGCGCTCAATAGGTTCGTGTCTCGATCGATGAACTAATGCCTGTCCATCTTCCAAGTCCTGGAAAGACACACATCCAAGGCGATGAATGCGAAATGGCGTTTGCCTAGATAAAGGAGTATATAACCAAATCTTCACTCCTAAGCAAAACCAAACAAGGAGAAAGCCTTTAATTACTTATTGATTACACCAGAGGCTGAGTCGGCTGCTCTAGTGCTGGAGGAAGAGAAGATGCAAAAATTGATTTATTATGTAAGCTGGCTTAGGGGGATCCTAGGTTAGATACCCCCAAAATGGAGATGTTGGTGTTTTCACCCATGGTAGTCATCTTCTAACTGAGGCCATATTTCAAGCACACTTGATAAAAGTCGTGATAGAGGTGCCACTCAAAAAGGTACTACAATGATCAGACTTATCTAGGCATCTAGTAAATTGATCAATCGAGCTGAGCGAGTTTGATATCGATTACCTCCCTTGAACAGCAGTAAAGGTGCAAGCATTGGCCAAGTTCATAGCCAAGTTCACCAACTTTCTTGAAGAAGTGAAAGGAGCCCCAAGTGGAAAGCCATGGCAAGTTTACATCGAAGGCTTGTCCTACTGCATAGGTAAGGGAGAAAGCATATACATGATGGCCAATGGTGGCAAAGAAATGTTTTATGTTGTAAAACTTGAGTTTAAGACCACTAATAACAAGGCAAAATATGAGGTCGTGCTGACAGGATCCACTATACCAGAAGCCCTGAGGGCTAGAGAAGTGGATGTGAAAGTAGACTCCCAAATAGTGGTCAACCAAATCACCAGGTAATATTTGCTGAAAGGCGAGAAACTTAGGAAATACATGCAGTGGTTGCATGAGTAGAGTGAACCCTTAAACTAATTTTGTATCAGCCAAATTCCTAGGGAAGATAATTGGAAAGCCAATAAACTGGCACGAGCTGCATTAGGGGCAAGCAAGACAGCCTTCTTGTGGAAAGTAACAACAAAAACAATAGGAACCCAACTGTGGGCCTCAAAGTATTGGAGGTAAGCGCAGGGACTCTAGAGTGGGCCCTTGACCTAACCAAGTTCCTATCCACCCAGGAGCCATCAAGAGAGAAAGAAGAGGCGAAGAAAGTAAGAAACAAAATGGCCTGGATCACTTTGGTGGACAGGGTATTGTATATGTGGGGTTTCTCTATAGTCCTTCTAAGATGCATATCCAAATAAGAAGCCCAGTACGTGATGGCATAAATACACAAGAGAATTTGTAAAAACCAATCGAGTGAAAGAGCACTAGCGACAAAGGCCATGAGAGCAAGATATTATTGGCCACACACCCTTAAGGATACTATGGAGTTTGTCAAGAAGTGCACCAAATGCCAATGGTATTCACAGGTCCCACATGAACCTCCTGAGGATTTGACATCAATCGTATCGGTCGATCATTCACGCAGTGGGGGGTCAACCTAGTCTGACCCATGCCCCCAAGAAAGGGCATAGTAGGTTCTTAATCATAATCGAAGATTATTTTATGAAGTGGGCAAAAGTAGAAGCCATGATGACCATAATGACCAATAAGATCACCGAATTCCTGTGGAAGGCTATCATTTGCCAATTTGGGATACCACAAAGCATTACCTCTGACAATGGCCGACAGTTCAACTCCAAACGATATCGAAATTAGTGTGCCAAGCTTGGGATTAAGGCCAAGTACTCTTCCTCAAGGCACTCTTAGGCTAATGAAAAAGTCAAGGTAACCAACAAGACACTATTAGAAATCTTGAAAAAATAGTTGGAAGACAAGAAAAGAGCCTGGGTGGAAGAGATCCCTAGAGTATCATGGGCATATAGGTTCACCACAAAAACATTGACGGGGAGATGCCCTTTGTCTTGACCTACGAAAGCAAAACCATAATAACTATGGAGATAGGGGTACCAAACTATAGAGTCCAACACTTTGATGAAAGGCTGAACAATGAAGGGTTGGAGTAGAACCTTAAACTTACTGGATGAAAGAAGGGAGGAAGTTGAGATCAAGGCAACAACCAATAAGAGGAAGATAGAAGACTACTGTATAGGAAGAGTCAAGTCTAGATCCTTCAAAGTGTGAGACTTAGTCCTAAAAGAGGCAGGTACCACTACATCAACAGGGCCAGAGTAGTGATAGCATGCAAAAGAAATGGATCATATAGCCTCAAAGATGTTGAAGGAACTGCCTCACCCCTAGAATGTCGAAGATCTCAAAAATACTTTGTGTAGAATGACTAGTCACTGTATTTCAAATTAAATGCAATAAAGATGTTGCTTTGCCCAAATGTGTTGCTCTCTTCATCTACTAAAGCCAAGTGTCTTCACTCGCCCCCGACAAATAAAGGAGGAAACAGCTTAGTTATGTGTTTCTCTCCTCGCCCCTAAGCGCGGTCGAACCTATCTTCTGCCTAAATAATAAAGTCAAGTGTCTTCACTCTCCCTCGTTGAACAAAGAAGGAAACAACTTAGTTAAGTGTCTCCCTCCTCGCCCCTAAACATGGTAGGGCCTATCTCCCACCTAAACACTAAAAGTCAAGTGTCTTCACTCGCCCCCAACAAATAAAAGAGGAAACAACTTAGTTAAGCATTTCCCTTCTTGCTCTTAAGTGCGGTCGAGCTCATATCTAGCCTAAACACTAAAGCCAAGTGTCTTTACTCACCCCTGGCTAACAAAGGAGGTAACGACCTAGTTTAGTGTTTCTCGCATTGCCCGTAAGTGCGATCGAGGTCATCTCCCTCCTAAACACTAAATCCGAGTATCTTAACTTGCCCTCGGTGAACAAATGAGGAAATGACTTAGTTAAGTGTTCCCCTCTTTGCCACCTAGCGTGGTCGAGTCCCTTTCCCACCTAGCCCTTAAAGCCGAGCTCCATGTTCATACCAATGACCAAAGGAGGAAATGGATCCCTTAAGTGATTGTCCTCAAGCAAGCAAGCAAAATGAGAAAACAAACAAGGCGAGGAACAAGCAAAGCCATGAAGGTCCAAATCGTCCAAGACCGTCCAGGGCACTCACTCTCAACAAAACTCAAGTAAACAAACAAAGTGAGGCACAAACACACCAAAGTCAATAAAATAATGCAAAAACAATAAAACTATAAAGTCACATCCCTATACAATCAAAAAGAAGAAATACAAGTCAAAGATTTGGAGCCAGAGTCGGAAAGGCGTCGGATATCAAATCTTTTCCTAAAGAATCAAGGAATTGAAGGGACTTGCGATTGAGTTTGAGGGTCTTCAAATCAAGGGTGTTCAGGTCGACTTGAGGGTTTTCCATAAAATGGTCCCTCAACCTCTCCAAGCTTTGCTTATACTAATAGCCCCAAGCCCAGTTGCGGACCACCTGGGGTGTCGATAGCTGAGGGGAAAGTCAAACCAAATCTTCCTTTGAAGAAACTAATTCAAGTTCTAGAGTGACTATCTGCAAATCTCAGGAAACAAATTCTTCCTAGGTCCCACTTGGAATACAAAGTCGCAATCTACCGAGCTTGTTCTTTAACTTGTCTTTTCTGCGTAGTTAGGAGTCGTTGAGCTTCACATACTTCTCATTCATCCTCCTCAACGCCCTCTAGGCAACCCTATATTGAGTTTTCAGACTCTCAATTTTGCCCTAAAACTGATTGATATCTATGTGCAGGTCCTGACAAGATCCCTCCCTGTGGGCTAGTCGTAGCTGCATACCTGCGAGCTAGTTGATCTCGGCTAGTATCTCTCTCTTCCTTCAATAGCTTGGCCTTGAGGTAACAGTGGACTATCTCCTCTTTCGCTTTTGCCAATTCACTCTAAAGGTAGGCCACATCCTGATGGAGAGTGAAGACGCTCATTCTAATGAGCGGGCTAAGGCGACTTCTTCCTTATCCCTCTTGGTCTTCACCTTGGTGACCTCCTAATGAGCTTGAACCATGAAGGACGATGCACCTCTTCTTCTAGCTTTGACCTCCCATGGACAATCCAAGTGGCCAATGAGTCAACTCCCCAACATACCGACGCAAGTCAATTAATAGGGGGTGACAAAAGAAAATATACGGAGGATGAGTAGTGAGAAAGCTTACCGAGCTCGAAAATCTTTTAAACTTACTGACTATGTAACGAATAGACTCAGGCTTGGTGTTAGTAACCCTCAGACTAGACCTAGAAGGGCGGTACCCAGAAGTGAGGGAATTGAAGGGTTTGATAAATCCCTTAGAGCCATGCCTTCTTCCCAGAGAGGACAACCTCAAGCCTCCTAACTACCAAAGCTGGTAGGAAAAAGGGGGAGAAGAAGCCCAGGTCAAAAAATCAGTGCCCCACCCTCATCGGTCATTCACTTGCTTGGAGTCTCTACATCACCCACGTCAATAATTTGCTCGCTTGGGATCTCTACATCTTCCAGGATTTCTCTCTCATTTCTTAAAACTAAATAAATGATTAACTCAAATTATTTCACTATTATTTATAAACCATTTTATTTCACAAAATACTTATCTCATTTTTTTTTCCAAAAGAAAATCTACTCAACCTCCCTTTATCTCTTCTACACAGCACGAATCCACGTGTTATTTTTTTCTTTCTTTTAGAATTCCGTGTGGTCTCCCCCCCCCCCCCTCTTTTGATTTTTTATTTCCCCGCATCTCCTCTTTCCACCACCCACCCATTCCATTTTCTGTACGCCCCAAGAACTTTTGGATCTCCTCTCCCTCATGGGTCGCTCCTCCACCTTACATCTTCCTTCAAAGTCAATAAGTATGACAGCACATTATTTTTGGATTTTTTTTTTATTATGATCAGTAAAATTTATGTGGTTTGTGATTTATTAGGGTTAAGTGTTTGGACAATTAAACAACTAGGATTTATTCTTGAAAATAATTTTCTACCTACCATTCTTTGAGTTCAGGGCGGTAAACCATTCGACTAGTTTCTTTTGAAAAAACCATTCAAGTAATCTCGGATGATGGATGAATTGGTACTCATTCTAACACAAAATGTCATAACATATATCTAACAAAGTGCTATAATTTGTGCTTGTTACTTGCCATTTGATGAAGTGCTGTAATTTTGCATGTTAAAACAAATGAGTTCACTTTCAGCTGATAAAAAAATTTGTGGGCAAGTGAGCAAGTGAACCCATTTTGTAACCAACTTATGATATAGAAAACTTATTTATATAGTCGATCCCAGTTTCAGTTGTTTTAACCTTTTCCTGCTATGTTCAAATGGCCATTAAAATTCTCTACAAATTTCAAAAAAGCTAGGGGAGTTATAAGGTCCTTATGTCTTTTACCTTAATTGTCTTAGTTTGTTGTGGTCTTTTCAAATGTAACGAGGCCAATTCAATTTTCATGCTAATCAAAACCTTCAATATCTACCACAGATACTGTACTGCTAGAATTTAACCATTACACCCCTGGTTTGCAATGAAGACCTATAATTATCAACAGGAAAGACCACAAGGAAAATGGGAATAAGGCAGATGGGTTTTATGGAGGAATCATAAAGCTTAAGAATGAGAATGAGATTTCCACATGGAAGTGACTTTGGCCAGCTGAAGTCTTGGAATAGCATGCATTGTATGAAAAATGGGGCTTGGTAAATATCACCATGCTATGAAGATAGAAGACTATTCTTTGGGATAAAGTGAAGTAATGAATTTTGAAATTTTAAAATCAGCTTCTTATTTAGTTGTATAGAGATGTGGAGACCATGCTACCTTTCATTCCCCCTCCCATTTTTCTTTTCCACAATTTTTTTTCCTGGTAGATTTTAGGATTTTATGAAGTGCTAGTCCATGAAAATGGTCTCCCATTTATGACAAATTAATGTACGAAAGTTAACTCAACAATATATTGTAATCAGTAGAAAATCTCTTCAGGTTTTGGTTGAGATTGTGTTAGAAGAATGATAGCTTTGAAGTCATACGACATCCAATCTATTTATTCAAATTTCAATTATCTATTTTTTGCCTGTCTTATTGACAATCAAGTGGACATCTTTATTCTTTTTCCTTGAAATTTTGAAGTCAGAGATGCTCACCTTTTAGACAAGTTTCTTTTACATAGATGAATTTAATTTAAGTATCTTTTGAAAGAGAGATAAGAGAACATCAAAATATCACAAATAATTGATAGAACTTGAAAACTGGTGACATCCAATCATGCCTAATTTCAACGCCCACAATCATATAAGCATAATTTGAAAGCCATCAAATTTGAAAAATGATTAAAGGGGGGACATAAACTATGCACTAAGGGCCCGTTTGAATGCCAAACTCAGTCCAGTGCATCTCACTTTTAGACTGAGTTGAACATCCAAACGCATGGTTCGACTATTCTCAGTGTAATTCAAATGTGAACTCACTATGGGCCCCTCACATGTGCTGCTTTCTTTCATTTCACTGATGCACTACTACACTATGGTTGGACCCCACCTGAAGGCCACATTGATGCATTGCTACATTGGTGACATTTTACAACTTTTTTTTCTTTTTGTTGTAGGTTTGGCACCATAAACTGTCTCGCTCTTTCTTGACAAAAGCTAATTTTTCCTTTTCTTTTTTTTCTTTTTTTGTCATATCTCTCTCTCTCTCTCTCTCTCTCTCAAATTGGTTTGTGCCGATTACACGAGGTCAAAATGACCGGTGCAAAACTGCAAGTGCACAGTATCGTAGTTTTATAGTAAAGTAATAAGAAGAGTATCGTCCTCAGGGATTGGTACCTTACTCTTGCCAAATACCAAAATTATGCTAATCTCAATTTTATCTAGAGGAATCACTAAGGTTTTTGTAGTAGCAAATAAAACTAGATCAACTCAAGAGAAATAAGCAAAGAAAGTAAAACTGATGTTTGAAGATCAAATTCAATAGGGAAGAAAACTTCTAGGAAATCGATTTCACCATAATTCTTCACTATGCTTTTCTCATCCAGCTAATTTAACTTAAACCTCTTTTGTCTATTAGCAAATCTCTAATTCATCCAAAAGCCTCTTTCGATAGTCAATTGGAATTGATTCTAGTTTATCAATTCACACAAGAGTATGCAAATTAAATAATCAAGAACGCAATAAGACCAATGATTTAATTACTACACAGATTCATACAAGTCTTTCGATCTCTATACTTACCTATGCTGAAATATCCAAGATCTACCCTATGATTCCCTCTTTCGATAGCAAATCACAAGATTAATAATCATCTAATCAATGGCCAGTTAATTAGAAGCATTAAACTCAGAATAAATCAGATAAACAAAGAGAGAATTGCATTAAATTAGCATGGACAAACAAGCATAGTTCGGAATTAGGTTACATCGTTTTCCTAGAAAGAAGAAAATTTAGCTCATACTAGAATTGGAATTCAACATAAACGAATTCACCATAATTGTTCTGAGAAGATGGGAAGAAGAAAATAAACACTGAAAAATCCTCCTTGCAGCCTCAACTGGTCGTCAAAAGCTCAAGAGAACGATTCAACGCCTTTCTCCCGTCCGTGCTCGTGTATGAATCCAACGTACGTGCAATAAATTGGAATTCCGTCTCCAAAACAAATGATTTGAATCCCTCTAGCTATGTTTTTCTCTCCCAAAGAGTGTTCTCCAGTCAAAACCGCGGCTCTAGAGTGAAAAATGGCCTTTTATATGGTCCCACGGCGGAAAACCTAAAATCTGTCAAAATACGATATTCGCTCGAGCGGGGTGTCGAGCGCGCGTCGAGCGTTCGACTCTGCCTGATTTCGCTCGAGCGTCCTATCGAGCGCACATCGAGCGTTCGACTCTGCCTGATTTCGCTCGAGCGGCCAATGTCTCCGCTCGAGCGATCTTCGTTTTTCAGCAACCTGCTCGAGCTCCCTGTCGAGCGGCAGTCGAGCGTTTGAATCTGCCTGAATTCGCTCGAGCGGCCAAAAGCCTCCGCTCGAGCGAACTTGTAAAATCTGCAATATGAAATTTTGCAAGCCATCAAATACCCCCAAACTTACAACTTTGTTTGTCCTCAAACAAAAAGAAAAACAAATGATAGTTTAGGCAATATCAACTCGACCCCAAAGAGAAGT